>NC_042621.1:155734452-155874793 GCF_901001135.1 Rhinatrema bivittatum
ATAACAGGAGTGCCTCAGGGATCTGTATTGGGACCCTTACTTTTCAATATATTTATAAATGATCTGGAAAGAAATACGACGAGTGAAGTAATCAAATTTGCAGATGATACAAAATTGTTCAGAGTAGTTAAATCACAAGCAGATTGTGATAAATTGCAGGAAGACCTTGTGAGACTGGAAAATTGGGCATCGAAATGGCAGATGAAATTTAATGTGGATAAGTGCAAGGTGATGCATATAGGACAAAATAACCCATGCTATAGTTACACAATGTTAGGTTCCATATTACCACACCTTGAATACTGTGTGCAATTCTGGTCACCACATCTCAAAAAGATATAGTTGCGATGGAGAAGGTACAGAGAAGGGCAACCAAAATGATAAAGGGGATGGAACAGCTCCCCTATGAGGAAAAGCTGAAGAGGTTAGGGCTGTTCAGCTTGGAGAAGAGACGTCTGAGGGGGGATATGATAGAGGTCTTTAAGATCATGAGAGGTCTTGAACGAGTAGATGTGACTTGGTTATTTATACTTTCGAATAATAGAAGGGCTAGGGGGCATTGCATGAAGTTAGCATGTAGCACATTTAAGACTAATCTGAGAAAATTGTTTTTCACTCAACGCACAATAAAGCTCTGGAATTTGTTGCCAGAGGATTTGGTTAGTGCAGTTAGTGTAGCTGGGTTCAAAAAAGGTTTGGATAAGTTCTTGGAGGAGAAGTCCATTAACGGCTATTAATCAAGTTTACTTAGGGAATAGCCACTGCTATTAATTGCATCAGTTCACCAACTCAAACGTGTAAGGGAAACCTTGTGTGGTGATAATCTTGTCCGGAGGTGATTGATAAGGATAACCGATTTTGCAGTTATCCTGTCTTTTGCCTCCGTCTATTATTCTTTTATTAAAGTCGAAAGATATTTTTTATTTTGTATTATTTTTCTTAAAATCCCTTCTCCCCTGCTGCTTTTCCGACCCACTGTTAGTTTTATATCATACTTATCAAGGTCGTCGCCTTTACTGATGTCTCATGGGTACGGAGCTGCTTGTCCGACACGGGCCATGTTTCGGCACAAGGTGCCTGCTTCAGGGACTATGGGAGAATGTGCTGTGTCCTAAATGGGTTCACAGCATTCTAAGGTCCTTCTATATAGAAAACAATTTAATTCAGCATCACTTACTCCATATCACATTCATGCTTAATTCTCTAATTCTCACCCACCTTTTTGAAAAGCTTACTTGTCAAAAAGCTTCTGCTGTCTTCTCGTGCGACGCCTTCTGTGTCTGCCTGGGCGTCTGCTCTATTCTCACTACTTTTAAAGCCTGACTGGGAAGTCCACCGCCCTCTCTGGCCAGAACGAGGCTGTCTCAGGTGAAAACTATAAGACTCGTAAGTTTTGTTCTAACTCATATTTGCAATATTATGTCTTCATTTGAGTCAAACTCGAGTATATAAACATCTTTGCTACATCACTTTTGTAGTGTTAACTTGTAAACGTGTTTAACTGATCTTGATTCCAGAGGTTTTACATAATTACTTTTAGGCAGCTTTAGAGGACCTGATGGAGAACTTCATCTGATCTGCAACACGTATCGTTCTTGTCTCTGGCGGACCTTGTGGTAAACTTGTGCGTGCCACGTCCGCTCCTACTGTTTCTGTCGTAATAGGTATCGAGAACAGTGGGCGTGTCCTGGGCGGGGCGCTTGTGCCGCGCCGCTTGGTAGATTAGCTATCCACAGTCTTCTTTTCTTTAAAATTTAATCGGGGGCTATATTGAATTACTCAAACGAGTCTTATTAAAGTATCAATTTACTTATATTATATACTCTCTAAAATACTCCGTTTCGAGCCTGGTGTTCTCTGCTCTTAATACTTTTAGTGGGCATTCTTGAATGTAGCTCTTAATACTTTTTAGTGCTTTTAGTGGGCATTCTTGAATGTGGCTGACAGACCCTTGTTTTATTTAAGATTGGTTGCTAACCTAATAGGAAACTAATACCCACTGATCTTATGAACCTGAACTAATATTGTGCTATAGTCAAATTTTTGGTTCTTTATCCTTTTTCACTGTGTGGGGAGTTGCTGATCATGTTCTCGTGGATGATGGTGAACGCCTCCTTCTTTTCCAGTGAAGATCGTCATCAGTACACTGTCCAATCTATTTCTCGGTTGAGTCCTTTGGGAGTCACTGTATCCCATGTGTATATAAATTTCTGTTCCATCTGTATGAGTTTGATATTGAGGTCACCACCCCTAGGATGTTCCTGTAATTGAAATAATACTGCCACTTTGAACTCTTCTGGTGGATGTCCCATTTCTTGCCAGTGGTCAGTTAAGGGTGCACCTTCAATTTTGTGTCTCAATCGGCTAACGTGTTCTTGGATCCTATTTTTAACTTTCCGCATTGTTTTGCCAATATACACTTTATGGCACGTGCACCATAGTGCATATATGACTTTTGTAGATCCACATGTGTAATGGCCTCTGTAAATGTATTTCCTCCGTCCCGGTATATTTAACTCTGTGCCTACATGCATGAACTGGCATGCACTGCATTTCCCACATGTTTCTTGACCTCTTAGTGTATCTCGGGTCTGTATGGCTACTGGGAGTAAGTTCGAGTGAACTACTAAATCTTTTAGATTTTGGGCTTTTGTTAGTGCAAACGTGGGTTTCTCTTGGAAAATGGAATGAACTTGTAGTATAGACCAGTGTTTCAAAATGCTCTTTTTTAACATGTATGTTTGAGGGGTATGTGGCAATACACAAATTAGTTTTTCTTTTTCACTACTTGTTTTTGGCTGGAGGAGCAACTCTCTATTGGCCCATCTGGCTCGTTTATATGCTTTTTTTATTATAGCTGCTGGATATCCTCTCTGCAGGAATCTTTTGGTCATATCCTCTGCTTGTATTTTAAATTCTGTAGTTGTGGAGCACAACCTCCTTAATCGGAGGAATTGCCCTACCGGAAGATTGTTCCTGAGGTGAACTGGATGAAAAGATGAGTAATGCAAAAGTGTATTCCTGTCCGTGGGTTTCCGGTATATGGTAAACTGGAATCCTTCATCAGTTAACATGACTTGAATATCTAAGAATGAATCATGTTTTTATGATGTTGGCTCGTAAACTGCAGATGTGGATTGCAGCTATTCAACCACTGTATGAATTGTTGGAGTTCTTCTTCCTCTCCTTGCCAGATGACAGATATGTCATCTATGAATCTTTTCCATAACTTAATATGATCTTCATAGTTGTTCCGGTGTATCCACTTCTCCTCAAACGCTGACATGTATAAATTGGCGAGGTCGGGGGCCATTGTGGCCCCCATAGCCGTTCCTTTGATCTGTTTGTAATATTTTCCTAAAAACATAAAATAGTTTTCTTGTAATGCAATGCTAGCAAGTTCCTCAATGAAGGCTACTGGAGTTCTCCGTCGTGCTGAAGTCGATGTCAATTTAGCAGTAATGACCTCAATGGCTTCATTTTGAGGTATGCTGGTGTATAAAGCCGTGACGTCTATAGTGACCAGATATGTGGCTTTTGGATCTGGCGCTAGATCTTGCAATATAGTCATCAAGTGTGCCGAATCTCGTATGTAGGAGGGTATTTGCGGGATAAACCCACGTAATGACCGATCCACGAATTGTGAAAGTGGTTCAAGGAGAGACCCTTTAGAAGACACTATAGGACGTCCCGGTGGGGACTGAAGTGATTTATGGATTTTTGGGACAGTATAGAACACTGGACACGTTGGATGTTTGACCATTAAGAACCGTGCTTCCTTCTCCGTGATCCAATTGGCTTTTAACGCCTGTTCCACTATGTGGTCTATCTTCTTTTTGATGTCTTGGGTGGGATCTCCTGTCAGTAATTGATAAAACTCCTGATCATTAAGCTGACGTTCCACTTCTGCGACGTATTGTTGTCTATTTTGTATGACAATGGAACCCCCCTTATCTGCTGGTTTTACTACAATTTGTTGATTGTCTCGAAGTTCTTTCAGTGCTTTATACTCTGCATGGGTTAAGTTGTTAACCCTGCCGGATGGCTGGATTACTTTAGAGAAACTCTCTTTTCGAACCATTTCAGCAAATGTATAGATAACCGGATCTATAAGACCCGGCGGCACCCATGTGGAACGTGGCATTAATTCATCTTTTTGATATTCTTGAGGCGCTGAATTTGCAAAGAATAATTTTAACCGCAATTGTCTGATGAACCTATGTAGGTATTTCTCACCTTCAAATGTCGAAAACGTGTTGACAGGTGCAAAGGACAAGCCTTTGCTTAATAGGGTAGATTGGGCCTCAGTTAAAACAGTCGCAGAGATATTAATTACTGCCTCTTGTGATGTTGTAATTATTTGTTCTTTGCTTGTCTTGTGCGTCCGTACGGCCGTCTGGAGTTGTCTTGCTGATCTTTCTCTTTGGCTCGCTTGTCTACCTTGCGCGAGCCAGCCTGTTCTAAAAAATGAGATTCTCTCTCTACTGTGCGTTCATCACCTGTCTTCTCTGTTTGTCGTTTACTTGGACGTGTTTCTTCTTCGGAGTAGTCATCCGACGAGCCTGCGAAGGTGACTTTCGGTTTCCTATGTTTGAAAGGTTGAGTGGACATCCACTGATATACATTACCTTTTTTGTAATCGCCTTCGTCACGAGTGAACTTTGTTAATTTGAATTGTTTTAACTCTTCCCTAAATGTGTCCATCTGATCCTGTAGCTCTTTAAAGGATTGTTGATATTTGTCTTCTGATTCCACTTGACGGATGTCTTCCAAAGTTTTTTCAATTTCTTCCTTGACTTGGACTGCTGTTATTTGTGCTTTTTCTATAATTAGGATCATCAGATCCAATGAGCACTTATTAAGAATCTTGTTCCAGTTTTGGAGAAATTCAGGGTCTTCTCCATATAACCTAGGTTCTTTCTGAATTCTCAATCCACGTGGTATTCTTTGCACACGGCAGTACTCGATGAGGGTACCTGCATGCAATTCTGTACGAATGAGTTTTTTATTAGATGCTGCTACTGAATTCCACTGGTCAGGTCTCTGACCATCTTCAGTGGTGAATATAGAAGGTGCTACCAAAAGCGCCTGTAGTCTGGCTTCTGAGAAGGACAGTGTATTATCCCAGGCAGTAATATTAGTTGTCATGATAGAGGTACTGTGATTCAGTATTCACTAGTCACTAACCAACCTCTTTCCCTCTTAAACAATTCACCAACTCAAACGTGTAAGGGAAACCTTGTGTGGTGATAATCTTGTCCGGAGGTGATTGATAAGGATAACCGATTTTGCAGTTATCCTGTCTTTTGCCTCCGTCTATTATTCTTTTATTAAAGTCGAAAGATATTTTTTATTTTGTATTATTTTTCTTAAAATCCCTTCTCCCCTGCTGCTTTTCCGACCCACTGTTAGTTTTATATCATACTTATCAAGGTCGTCGCCTTTACTGATGTCTCATGGGTACGGAGCTGCTTGTCCGACACGGGCCATGTTTCGGCACAAGGTGCCTGCTTCAGGGACTATGGGAGAATGTGACTAGTGAATACTGAATCACAGTACCTCTATCATGACAACTAATATTACTGCCTGGGATAATACACTGTCCTTCTCAGAAGCCAGACTACAGGCGCTTTTGGTAGCACCTTCTATATTCACCACTGAAGATGGTCAGAGACCTGACCAGTGGAATTCAGTAGCAGCATCTAATAAAAAACTCATTCGTACAGAATTGCATGCAGGTACCCTCATCGAGTACTGCCGTGTGCAAAGAATACCACGTGGATTGAGAATTCAGAAAGAACCTAGGTTATATGGAGAAGACCCTGAATTTCTCCAAAACTGGAACAAGATTCTTAATAAGTGCTCATTGGATCTGATGATCCTAATTATAGAAAAAGCACAAATAACAGCAGTCCAAGTCAAGGAAGAAATTGAAAAAACTTTGGAAGACATCCGTCAAGTGGAATCAGAAGACAAATATCAACAATCCTTTAAAGAGCTACAGGATCAGATGGACACATTTAGGGAAGAGTTAAAACAATTCAAATTAACAAAGTTCACTCGTGACGAAGGCGATTACAAAAAAGGTAATGTATATCAGTGGATGTCCACTCAACCTTTCAAACATAGGAAACCGAAAGTCACCTTCGCAGGCTCGTCGGATGACTACTCCGAAGAAGAAACACGTCCAAGTAAACGACAAACAGAGAAGACAGGTGATGAACGCACAGTAGAGAGAGAATCTCATTTTTTAGAACAGGCTGGCTCGCGCAAGGTAGACAAGCGAGCCAAAGAGAAAGATCAGCAAGACAACTCCAGACGGCCGTACGGACGCACAAGACAAGCAAAGAACAAATAATTACAACATCACAAGAGGCAGTAATTAATATCTCTGCGACTGTTTTAACTGAGGCCCAATCTACCCTATTAAGCAAAGGCTTGTCCTTTGCACCTGTCAACACGTTTTCGACATTTGAAGGTGAGAAATACCTACATAGGTTCATCAGACAATTGCGGTTAAAATTATTCTTTGCAAATTCAGCGCCTCAAGAATATCAAAAAGATGAATTAATGCCACGTTCCACATGGGTGCCGCCGGGTCTTATAGATCCGGTTATCTATACATTTGCTGAAATGGTTCGAAAAGAGAGTTTCTCTAAAGTAATCCAGCCATCCGGCAGGGTTAACAACTTAACCCATGCAGAGTATAAAGCACTGAAAGAACTTCGAGACAATCAACAAATTGTAGTAAAACCAGCAGATAAGGGGGGTTCCATTGTCATACAAAATAGACAACAATACGTCGCAGAAGTGGAACGTCAGCTTAATGATCAGGAGTTTTATCAATTACTGACAGGAGATCCCACCCAAGACATCAAAAAGAAGATAGACCACATAGTGGAACAGGCGTTAAAAGCCAATTGGATCACGGAGAAGGAAGCACGGTTCTTAATGGTCAAACATCCAACGTGTCCAGTGTTCTATACTGTCCCAAAAATCCATAAATCACTTCAGTCCCCACCGGGACGTCCTATAGTGTCTTCTAAAGGGTCTCTCCTTGAACCACTTTCACAATTCGTGGATCGGTCATTACGTGGGTTTATCCCGCAAATACCCTCCTACATACGAGATTCGGCACACTTGATGACTATATTGCAAGATCTAGCGCCAGATCCAAAAGCCACATATCTGGTCACTATAGACGTCACGGCTTTATACACCAGCATACCTCAAAATGAAGCCATTGAGGTCATTACTGCTAAATTGACATCGACTTCAGCACGACGGAGAACTCCAGTAGCCTTCATTGAGGAACTTGCTAGCATTGCATTACAAGAAAACTATTTTATGTTTTTAGGAAAATATTACAAACAGATCAAAGGAACGGCTATGGGGGCCACAATGGCCCCCGACCTCGCCAATTTATACATGTCAGCGTTTGAGGAGAAGTGGATACACCGGAACAACTATGAAGATCATATTAAGTTATGGAAAAGATTCATAGATGACATATTTGTCATCTGGCAAGGAGAGGAAGAAGAACTCCAACAATTCATACAGTGGTTGAATAGCTGCAATCCACATCTGCAGTTTACGAGCCAACATCATAAAAACATGATTTCATTCTTAGATATTCAAGTCATGTTAACTGATGAAGGATTCCAGTTTACCATATACCGGAAACCCACGGACAGGAATACACTTTTGCATTACTCATCTTTTCATCCAGTTCACCTCAGGAACAATCTTCCGGTAGGGCAATTCCTCCGATTAAGGAGGTTGTGCTCCACAACTACAGAATTTAAAATACAAGCAGAGGATATGACCAAAAGATTCCTGCAGAGAGGATATCCAGCAGCTATAATAAAAAAAGCATATAAACGAGCCAGATGGGCCAATAGAGAGTTGCTCCTCCAGCCAAAAACAAGTAGTGAAAAAGAAAAACTAATTTGTGTATTGCCACATACCCCTCAAACATACATGTTAAAAAAGAGCATTTTGAAACACTGGTCTATACTACAAGTTCATTCCATTTTCCAAGAGAAACCCACGTTTGCACTAACAAAAGCCCAAAATCTAAAAGATTTAGTAGTTCACTCGAACTTACTCCCAGTAGCCATACAGACCCGAGATACACTAAGAGGTCAAGAAACATGTGGGAAATGCAGTGCATGCCAGTTCATGCATGTAGGCACAGAGTTAAATATACCGGGACGGAGGAAATACATTTACAGAGGCCATTACACATGTGGATCTACAAAAGTCATATATGCACTATGGTGCACGTGCCATAAAGTGTATATTGGCAAAACAATGCGGAAAGTTAAAAATAGGATCCAAGAACACGTTAGCCGATTGAGACACAAAATTGAAGGTGCACCCTTAACTGACCACTGGCAAGAAATGGGACATCCACCAGAAGAGTTCAAAGTGGCAGTATTATTTCAATTACAGGAACATCCTAGGGGTGGTGACCTCAATATCAAACTCATACAGATGGAACAGAAATTTATATACACATGGGATACAGTGACTCCCAAAGGACTCAACCGAGAAATAGATTGGACAGTGTACTGATGACGATCTTCACTGGAAAAGAAGGAGGCGTTCACCATCATCCACGAGAACATGATCAGCAACTCCCCACACAGTGAAAAAGGATAAAGAACCAAAAATTTGACTATAGCACAATATTAGTTCAGGTTCATAAGATCAGTGGGTATTAGTTTCCTATTAGGTTAGCAACCAATCTTAAATAAAACAAGGGTCTGTCAGCCACATTCAAGAATGCCCACTAAAAGCACTAAAAAGTATTAAGAGCTACATTCAAGAATGCCCACTAAAAGTATTAAGAGCAGAGAACACCAGGCTCGAAACGGAGTATTTTAGAGAGTATATAATATAAGTAAATTGATACTTTAATAAGACTCGTTTGAGTAATTCAATATAGCCCCCGATTAAATTTTAAAGAAAAGAAGACTGTGGATAGCTAATCTACCAAGCGGCGCGGCACAAGCGCCCCGCCCAGGACACGCCCACTGTTCTCGATACCTATTACGACAGAAACAGTAGGAGCGGACGTGGCACGCACAAGTTTACCACAAGGTCCGCCAGAGACAAGAACGATACGTGTTGCAGATCAGATGAAGTTCTCCATCAGGTCCTCTAAAGCTGCCTAAAAGTAATTATGTAAAACCTCTGGAATCAAGATCAGTTAAACACGTTTACAAGTTAACACTACAAAAGTGATGTAGCAAAGATGTTTATATACTCGAGTTTGACTCAAATGAAGACATAATATTGCAAATATGAGTTAGAACAAAACTTACGAGTCTTATAGTTTTCACCTGAGACAGCCTCGTTCTGGCCAGAGAGGGCGGTGGACTTCCCAGTCAGGCTTTAAAAGTAGTGAGAATAGAGCAGACGCCCAGGCAGACACAGAAGGCGTCGCACGAGAAGACAGCAGAAGCTTTTTGACAAGTAAGCTTTTCAAAAAAGGTGGGTGAGAATTAGAGAATTAAGCATGAATGTGATATGGAGTAAGTGATGCTGAATTAAATTGTTTCCTATATAGAAGGACCTTAGAATGCTGTGAACCCATTTAGGACACAGCACATTCTCCCATAGTCCCTGAAGCAGGCACCTTGTGCCGAAACATGGCCCGTGTCGGACAAGCAGCTCCGTACCCATGAGACATCAGTAAAGGCGACGACCTTGATAAGTATGATATAAAACTAACAGTGGGTCGGAAAAGCAGCAGGGGAGAAGGGATTTTAAGAAAAATAATACAAAATAAAAAATATCTTTCGACTTTAATAAAAGAATAATAGACGGAGGCAAAAGACAGGATAACTGCAAAATCGGTTATCCTTATCAATCACCTCCGGACAAGATTATCACCACACAAGGTTTCCCTTACACGTTTGAGTTGGTGAATTGTTTAAGAGGGAAAGAGGTTGGTTAGTGACTAATTAATTGCATCAGTAGCATGGGATTTTCTTAGTGTTTGGATAATTGCTAGGTTCTTGTGGCCTGGTTTGGCCTCTGTTGGAAACAGGATGCTGGGCTTGATGGACCCTTGGTCTGACCAAGGGTGAAAGATTGTTACTCGCTACCTCTCATCTCGGAGCTATTTCACAGACTACAAGGAGCTAAGATCTTTTCCAAGCTTGATCTTAAAGGAGCCTATAACTTACTCCGCATTCGAGCAGGCGATGAATGGAAGATGGCCTTCAACACCTGGGACGGTCACTTTGAATATTTAGTGATGCCCTTTGGCCTGTGCAATGCCCCGGCTGTCTTTCAAAATTTAATGAACGACATTTTCAGGGTTCTCCTCTACAAATGTGTCGTCATTTACTTAGATGACATCTTGATTTTCTCCCAAGACAAGACCACTCATTTGGAGGATGTCAATAGAGCTGCAAAGACTTCGTGACAACCATCTTTATGCGAAGCTGTCTAAATGCGAATTTCACAAAGAATGAGTGCCTTTCCTAGGCTACATTGTTTCCAACCATGGCTTCCAGATGGATCCACAGAAGCTGGAGAACATAAAGAACTGGGCTCAGCCCACGGGTCTGAAAGCTCTCAGACATTTTTTAGGTTTCACCAATTATTATAGGTCTTTGTTGCGTTCGTGCGTATTCTTGCCCTTGCTCCACCTTCTCTTCCTTGTGGCGACTTCCTTTGGGTCTAACGGACAGATACTGCCACGGCTTCTCCTTGCCATTTTCTACCTGGAATCCCTGGGCTGGCATGACGCTGCTGATCCGCCATGTTCCTGATGATGTAAGGGCGTGCGCGTGTGCTCCAGACTTTGTAACAGCAAGGGCGGGAACCTTGGGGGCGTCCCTCCATAGTGATGTCATCCGCTTCCAACATAAAAGGTCTTTGATTGCTAATACAAATCAAGTTAGCAAGGACAAGGTTAGGAACCCCTTCTTTGCAACTCTCGGGGAATACTTTCTCTGCTGCTCTGCCTCTACACACTCACTTAGGGGTACCTGCTCCTCGGGGGCCCCGCTCTCTCTCTTCTTGATTTCAGATTGTTGGACGGGATCCAGTACTCGCTCCTTGAGGGCCTACGTTCCCGAATACTCAGAAGACTCCTATTGCCTGGAGGCGATCGCAGACGTGAATACAGTGAGTCCTATTACAGACAGGAACCGGTACTCGCTCCATGAGGGCCTAATCTCTAAGACTCCCTTCAGTGTAAGACGTTATCGCAGGTACGGAGATCGTGAGTTACCATTGCAGATTGCAGATAGGAACCAGTACTCGCTCCACGAGGTCCTATGTTCCTAATACCTTTCTCAGACTCTCTTCTTCCTCAGAAGATATCACATACCTATATCCTATGGATTACTATTACAGATTTACAGATAGGAACCAGCACTTGCCCCACGAGGGCTTATGTTCCTAGATCTCTCCTAACCTCTCTTTCATTCCAGAAGCCATCCCATACACAGTTATTGTGAGTTCTATTTTAGACTGCCTATAGGAACCAGTATTCGCCTGCAGCTCCTGTTCCTGAATACTGAAGACTCTCTGTTGCATAAGAAGACATTACAGATATCTACAAGTGTGAGTGTATCATCTATCACTGGTTATATGTCCAGTATACCCTGTCTACTCACTACCTATAGTCTCTCCTTACAGCTCAGCAACTCAGAGATCGTAATTCCAGTATCAGAAGGACTTCAGCCCTGCCAGGCACATCAGCTCACTACTGCCACCTCTGGTGGTTCTACTTCCAGTCTAATAAAGAACTATCTGTGTTTGTCTCAATACTCCAGCCTAGCCGGTGGTCTCTCTCAGGATCTCCACTTGAGGGCGCTGTCATCTGCCATGGGCCCAGGGATTCACTATTTCTACTAAGTGTTACTCCTTACACTAATAGAGTGGTATCATCATCTACCACTCTGTGGGAGCCAACCCACATCAGACCATATCAGATAGCCTACTCCCCGTGAGGAACATACAGGTTGCTGGCTCTTCTTTCTACAGGAACAAAGCATAACACTTTGCCAACTCCTCCCTTCTGGGGGAGCAGAACACTAACAGATTGCTACCTCTCTGCCTACAGGAGTCAAGCCTATCAGATTGCCAACTCCTCCCCTCGGGAGGAGCTGATCGCTATCAGATTGCTCACTCCGCCCTCCTGGCAGGGTGAGCACTAACAGATTGCTAACTCCGCCCTCCTGGCAGGGTGAGCGCTAACAGTCTTTCATCAAGAACTACTCCTCGCTCACTGTTCCACTCACTGCGATGACAAAGAAAGGTGCCAATGTTGCTAATTGGTGTAAGGAGGCCATATCTGCATTCCAGAAACTAAAAGATGCCTTCTCGAGCAAGCCGTGTCTCCAACACCTGGATCCCACTAAGTCCTTCATCGTTGAGGTCAATGCCTAAGACGTTGACGTAGGGGCTGTGCTAAGCCAAGCCGGGGATTCCAAGGCATTACAACCATGCTTATTCTTCTCTCGTCACTTCTCTCCTGCAGAGAAAAATTATGGAAAAGGAGATAAAGAGCTCCTGGCAATAAAGATGGCATTCAAGGAGTGGCACCCTTGGCTCAAAGGAGCGCAACATCAAGTCTCAGTCTTCACAGACCATAAGAATTTGGAATACCTCCACCACGCACAGCACCTAAACCATAGGCAAGCGAGATGGTCTCTGTTTTTCAACAGATTCGACTTTGTGCTAAAGTACTGCCCTGGAGATAAAAACATCAGAGCAGATGCCTTATCTCACTCATTCCTCACTGAGGATACCCCAGAGGAACCACAACACATCATTGACCCAAAGTGAGTCATTTTGGCAGCTATGTACTCAGTACCTGCAGGTAAAACCATCGTACCCAAAAACCTCAGGAAAACGCTGTTAGCATGGGCTCATGACTCTAAACTGGCTGGACACCCTGGTCAATGCGACACTCTGTTTAAACTACAAAAGTTTTACTGGTGGCCCACCATGAAGGAAGACACATTCTCCTACATTGCTTCCTGCACAAATTGTGCCAGACAGAAGACACCACCTGGTCGTCCTTGGGATCTACTCCAACCCTTACCAGTACCAGACGAGCCATGGACACACATTCCTACAGACTTTGTGGTGGACTTACCACTCTCAGGAGGAAACAACATGATTTGGGTAACTGTTCACTGGTTCTCAAAGATGGCTCACTTTGTGGCTCTCCCTGGTTTACCCACAGCTATGGAGCTTGCCAAGCTCTTCATCACGCACATCTTCCGCCTACACGGCATGCCCAAGCACATAGTCTCCGATCGTGGAGCCCAATTCACAGCTAAATTCTGGAAGGCATTATGCAAGAAGTTTTACATTTCTCTTGACTTCACCTCAGCATATCATCCTCAATCTAACGGACAAACAGAGAGGATGAACAGGACACTCAAGCAATTTATTCGTGCCTACGTGAACATTCGCCAGAATGATTGGGCAGAACTGTTGCCCTGGGCTGAATTCGCCATCAAGTCTCATCCAGCAACATCCATTGGATCAACACCATTCAAAGTGGTTTACGGATGACTACCATTGCCACCACTGCCACTTCCACTGTCCATGTCGTCCCCGGCAGCTCAATCTACTGCCGAAGATATTCAATAACTCTGGACTCAGACCAAAGAGATGCTTCTCAAAGCAGGACTTTGAGCTAAGAAAGGATACAATACAATGCTCACCACTGCAAGGCTCCAGATTTCCAGCCTGGTGACAAAGTCTGGCTATCCACTAAGCACTTAAGACTTAAAATACCTTCAGCTCTCTTTGCTCCACACTTCGTTGGACCTTTTCCTATTCCCCAACGATTAGTCAATTGCACCTATAGTCTGAAGCTACCACCTACATTGAAGATTCACAATGCATTCCACATCTCACTATTGAAGCCATTGATACTTAGTGAATTCTCCAACAAGACACCTGAACCTACACCAATAGATGCAGAAGAAGACATCGAGTACAAGGTAGATGCTGTCCTTGACATTAGAAAAAGAGGCAGAGTATGGGAATACCTCCTGTCACAGGAAGGTTATGGACCTGAAGATAAATCATGACACCTTTGGCTAATATATAGATAAAGAGATGCTACAAGATTTCCATAAGATGCATTCTCAAAAACTAAGACCAGGTAGAAAGTCCGGAGGATGCCCTTTGAAGGGGGGTACTGTTGAGTCCGTCGGTGCTAGACGGCTTCGCACCATGTGCCTCACCGTGTTCACGGCTCCTCCCGCATCCCTAGGGAAAACAGCTGCCACCGCGTCTACAAGGGCCTACTAGGGTGCGCGTGTGCACGACATCCTCGTCTTTATTCCAGCTATGGCACAAATCTCGGGGCATTCCCCTCTACTGACGTCATGCCATCCGGGTATATAGGCTGTACTATGTTGCTAGCTCATTGAGTTAGCAAGGACTTGATCTCGGCCGGTCTAAGCTACTCTGCCGCTTCCTTGCTGCCACTGGAAGCTCTCTCTCTGCCCTTTGGGGTATTGCTAACCTGGGTACCCCGCTCCTCGGGGGCCCTCTGCTTTATTTCAGGTGCCTTACAGGGATCAGGTACTCACTTCTCGAGGGTCTGCTCTCTCTGCCTCGCTGCCACTACCAACTTCTTCAACCTGGTGGAAACGCATACTAATAGTAACAATCTTGTGAGTAATCTAACTCTCAGTCTATCTCATCCACAGTACTGCCTTGCTGGGAAATCCACACCAGAATCCCCCTTTACCAATGGGGTGAGAAGGGTCCTCTCTGCCGAGGGTTCTGAGACTGCTACATCCAGACTACCTCACTACTGCCATCTCTGGTGGCACACTACAAGCTGTTTAATAAAAGAACTAAACTCTGTGTTTGTGTATCTGCGTTTAGCCCAGTACTGTGATGCCTCAAGAGACTCCTCCCCATGGGCGTGGTCATCAGCCTCAGTACACAGGAATCCACCCAAACACCGCTTAACCATAACATCAACTTAATTAATAGCAGGTAATGGACTTCTCCTCCAAGAACTTATCCTATCCTTGTTTAAACACAGCTATACTAACTGCACTAACCACATCCTCTGGCAACAAATTCCAGAGTTTAATTGTGCGTTGAGTGAAAAAGAACTTTTTCCGATTAGTTTTAAATGTGCCCCATGCTAACTTCATGGAGAGCCCCCTAGTCTATTATCTGAAAGAGTAAATAACCAATTCACATCTACCCGTTCTAGTCCTCTCATGATTTTAAAACACCTCTATCATATCCCCCTTCAGCTGTCTCTTCTCCAAGCTGAAAAGTCCTAACCTCTTTAGTCTTTCCTCATAGGGGAGCTGTTCCATTCCCCTTATCATTTTGGTCGCCCTTCTCTGTACCTTCTCCATCGCAATTATATCTTTTTTTAGCTGCGGTGGCCAGAATTGTACTCAAGGTGCGGTCTCACCATGGAGCGATACAGAGGCATTATGATATTTTCCGTTTTATTCACCATTCCCTTTCTAATAATTCCCAACATTCTGTTTGCTTTTTTGACTGCCGCAGCACACTGAACTGACAATTACAATGTGTTATCCACTATGATGCCTAGATCTTTTTCCTGGGTGGTAGCTCCTAATATAGAACCTAACATCATGTAACTATAGCATTGAGACCTCTGTAAACTATACAGGGATGTAATGTTCCATCCTTCTTCCCCACAAAGAAGAAGCCTGCACCAGCAGGAGACTTGGAAGGTCTTATAAAGCCTTTTTGAAGATTTTCCTGAATATATTTGGACATGGCTTTATTCTCTGCCATGGAGAGAAGGTACACCCGTCCCTTGGGTGGTTCAGTATTCGGCTTCAGATTAGTAGTGCAGTCATAGGATCTGTGAGGTGGTAATATGTCTGCAGCTTCTTTGGAGAAAACATCTTGGAACGATGCATACTGAGGCGGCAACCCCGGCATCACTGGAGTAGTAGGCATGGAGGGTATAGGAGTGACCTCCATCAGGCATTTATCATGACTGTCTGGGCCCCATCGTGAAAGCTCGAGTAGCCCAATTGAACTGAGGCATATGCTGCTGTAGTCATGGTAACCCCAGCACTATAGGGTGCATGGCCTTCTCTAAAACAAAGAAGGAGTTAGTTTCGGAATGGAGAGCACCAGTCTGCAGACATACTGGTTCAGTGAGCTGGGTTACTTCACCCGGCAAGGGCTCTCTATGGATTGAAGACTGGAGTAGCGGAGACTTCATAGCAGTAGTAGGAATCCACAAGTACTCCACTAAACGTTGGAGAATGAAATTACCTCCTGACCCTGAGTCTACTAGGGCAAGCGTCTGATACTCCAAAGGTCCGCAGATCAAGGATACAGGAAGAGAGAGAGGAGGAAAGGGGGCAGTAAGACCTAAGAAGATTCCTCCCGCAGGACTTAGGTCTACCAGTTTCCCGGACATATTGGGCATGTTTGAACAGCATGGCCAACTTGTCCACAGTACATGCAGAGCCCCAGTTTCTTCCTGGTTCTTCTCTCTTTAGCTGTCAGATGGCTGCGGCCTAATTGCATTGGTTCTTCTTCACCAGCTACTGGAAACGGAGGAACAGGCCTGGGTGTGGATTTAACTCTAGTTTCACCCTGAAAGGGTCTTCTGGGAGTCTTGGTCTCTTGAACCTTGTCACGAAGTCGGCGATCAATCCTTGTTGCCAACTTCACCAGTTCGGCCAAGGTCTCAGGCATTTCACAAGCAGCAGCTCGTCCTTCAGATGAGGATTCAGTCCTTCAAAGAAGAGGGTCATCAGTCATTTAGGGTCCCAGTGTAATTCAGATGCCAGTGTCTTGAATTCGATAGCGAAGTCAGCCAAGGGTTTGTTACCTAGCTTCAGGTGAACCAAAGAAGATCCTGCAGTGGTATACCGGGCAGGGTCATAAAAAACTGATTTGAATATCTCGAGGAATCCTTCAATGTCATGTAGTATAGGATCCTTGTGCTCCCACAGTGAAGAGGCCCAAGTCAATGCTCTTCCATCCAGATAAGACAAGATATAGGTAGTCTTGGCATAAGCTGTGGGGAAATGGCTAGGTTGCAGGGAGAAGTGCATGCAACACTGATTAATAAAATCTCTGCATCTCCAAACCTCCCCCGAGAAGCGTGTAAGAGCAGATAGAGGTACAATAGTCTTGACCGTCACTTCAGGTGTTGTAGCTTCTTTACCTGTGGTGGTGGGTAAATTAATCTGTGTGTGCAGTAAGATGAATGCTGTAGTCAAACTCTCCAGCGCACTCTACTGTTCTGAGATTCACTGGGCCAGGCCTGGAATGGCCTGCAATGCGGTGAGCTGAGCCGAGTCCATGTAGTTAGCAATCTGTTATGGTTAAGTGGTGTTTGGGTGGATTCCTGTGTACTGAGGCTGATGTCCATGCCCAGGGGGAGGAGCCCCGTGAGGCGCCACACTACTGGGCTAAATGCAGACGCACAAACACAGAGTTTAGTTCTTTTATTAAACAGCTTGTAGTGTGCCATCAGAGGTGGCAGTAGTGAGGTAGTCTGGATGTAGCAGTCTCAGGACCCTCGGCAGAGGGGACCCTTCTCACCCCGTTGGTAAAGGGGGATTCCGGTGTGGATTTCCCAGGAAGGCAGTACTGTGGATGAGATAGACTGAGAATTAGATTACTCACAAGATGGTTGCTGTTAGTATACGATTCCACCAGGTTGAAGAAGTTGGTAGCAGCACCAAGGCAGGAAGAGCAGGCCCTCGAGAAGTGAATACCTGATCCCTGTAAGGCACCTGAAATAAAGCAGAGGGCCCCCGAGGAGCGGGTATCCAGGTTAGCAATACCCCGAAGGGCAAAGAGAGAGCTTCCAGCAGCAGCAAGGAAGCACAGAGTAGCTTAGACCGGCTGAGACCAAGTCCTTGCTAACTCAACGAGCTAGCAACATAGTACAGGATATATACCTGGATGGCGTGACGTCAGTAGAGGGGAACCCCCCCCCCCCCGAGGTTTGCGCCATAGCTGGAATAAAGATGTGGGTGGCATGCGCGTGCGCACCCTAGTAGGCCCTTGGGAGGAGCATGGCGGGAGGCAGCACCATAGCCATTCCGAGGATGCTGGAGAAGTCGGCTTGTAGACGCGACAGCAGCCATTTTCCCTAGGGTTGCGGGAGGAGCCGTGAACAAGGTGAGGCACATGGGGCGAAGCCATCTAGCACCGACGGACGCAACAGTTGACTTAGAAAATAGCCACTGCTATTACTAGCAACAGTAACATGGAATAGACAGTTTTTGGGTACTTGCCAGGTTCTTATGGCCTGGATTGGCCACTGTTGGAAACAGGATGCTGGGCTTGATGGACCCTTGGTCTGACCCATTATGGCATGTTATGTTCTTATCATATCCCCCTCAGTCATCTCTTCTCCAAGCTGAGCAGCCTTAATCTCTTTAGCCTTTCCTCATATGGAGCCGTTCCGTCCCCTTTATCATTTTGATTGCCCTTCTCTATACCTTCTCCAGTGTAACTATATATTTTTTGAGATGCGGTGACCAGAATTACACACAGTACTCAAGGTGTGGTCTCACCATGGAGTTATACAGAGACATTATGACATTTTATGTTTTATTCACCATTCCCTTCCTATTAATTCCTGACATTCTGTTTGCTTTTTTGAATACTGCAGCACACTGAGCCGACAATTTCAATGTATGATCCACTATGTCACCTAAATCTTTTTCATGGGTGATAGCTTCTAATATAAAACTACAGCATGGGTTATTTTTAATTATATGCATCACCTTGTACCTGTCCACATTAAATTTCATCTTCCATTTGGATGCCCAGTCTTCCAGTCTCGCAAGGTCCTCCTGCGATTTATCACTATCCACATGTGATTTAACTACTCTGAATAATTTTGTGTCATTTGCAGATTTGATCACCAACTCATTTTATCCCTTTCCAGCTCATTTATAAATATATTGAAAATCACCAATCCAAGTACAGATCCCTGATGCACTTCTCTGTTAACCTTTTTTGACTGAGAAAACTGACCATTTAATCCTAATCTCTGTTTCCTGTATTTTACCAGTTTGCAATCCATGAAAGGATATTGCCTCCTATCCCATGAATTTTTAGTTTTCTTAGAAGTATCTCATGAGGGACTTTGTCAAATGCCTTCTGAAAATCCAAATACACTACATCTACCAGTTCACCTTTATCCATATCTTTATTAACCCCTTCAAAAAAATGTAGATTTGTGAAGCAAGACTTCACTTGGGTAGATCCATGCTGGTTGGGTTCCATTAAACCATTTCTTTCTATATGTTCTGTGATTTTGATCTTTAGAATAGTTTCCACTATTTTTCCCAGCACTGAAGTCTGGTTCAATGGTCTATGGTTTCCTGGATCACCCCTGGAGCCCTTTTGAAATCTTGGGGTTACAATGGCTACCCTCCAGTCTTCAGGTACAATGGACGATTGATTTTTACTAATAGATCTAAAATTTCATTTTTTAGTTCTTTTAGAACTTTGGGGTGCATACCAACTGGTCCAGGTGATTTTCTACCCAAAATTTGTCTTTCTGGCCTACTACATATTCCAGGTTCACCGTGATTTGGTTCAGTTCATCCAAAACATCACCCTTGAAAACCATCTCCGGAACCAGTATCTCCCCAATATCCTGATTAGTAAACACAGAAGAAATAATTCATTTAGCCTTTCTGCAATAGCCGTATCTTCCCTAACTCCTTGATCATCTAATAGTCCAGTTGACTCCCTCACAGGTTTCCTGCTTCAGATATATTTAAAAAATATTTTATTATGAGTTTTTGGCTCTATGGCCAACTTCATTTCAAATTCTTTCTTAGCCTGTCTTATCAACGTTTTACACTTAAATTGGCAATGCTTATGCTTTTTCCTATTTTCTTCAGATGGATCCTTCTTCCAATTTTTGAAGGACTTTTTTTTTGGCTAAAATAGCCTCTTTCAAACATGCTGGTAATTATTTGTCCTTCTTTCTACCTTTCCTAATGAGTGGAATACATCTAGACTGAACTTCTAAAATGGCATTTTTAAACAAAGTCCATACCTGTTGTATACTTTTAACTGTTACAGCTGCACCTTTCAGTTTTTTCTCACTATTTTCCTCATTTTTTCAAAGTTTCTCTTTTGAAAATGAAGTGTTAGAACTGTAGATTTACATATTGTTCCCCTTCCAGTCAATAGTTCATATTTGGTCATGTTATGATCATTATTGCCAAGTAGCCTGTCCATCATTGCCTGTGTCACCAAATCCTGCATTCCACTAAGAATTAGATCTAAAATAGCTCTCTCTCTTGTTGGTTCCTGAGCCAATTGCTCCATGAAGCAATTAATTATTCCATCCAGGAACCTTATGTTTCTAGTATGTCCTGATTTTATATTTACCCAGTCAATATTGGGTTAATTGAAATCTAAATGAGACAGCAGAAGCCAACCTTGCACATAAGCAAGCAACCAAAACGAATCGTGCAAGGATAAAACTTAAAGTCCCACCAAGAATTCAAGTGTATAAATACTCAGTTTTATTCTCACAATCAGTAGAACATGGCAACTCCACATATGTCTAAATGAAAGTGTATCAGTCCCCCGACATGGTCCCGTGTTTCGCTGGTGGCTGCATCAGGAGGGACCACAGTAACAATAAAATCTACAATATAAATACATACAGCCTAGGTGAAACATAACATATAAGGCTACTATTACATCATAATCAAAATGTATATGCATACCTTTTAAATGGACCATGGAGCGCGAGCGCACTCACCCTATCAACCTATTTAAAGAAGTAAACTTGGCGCCAAAACAGATGCCATCGCGATAGCTTCGAATCCAGCCCCGCCCCCACCATTTAGCCGAATAGGTGCCATTCGATGTCTTTATTAAGGCCATTAGGATGAATGGTATTCAGTGTAAAGATCCACCTTTGTTCTCTTTTACCCAACAGCTCAGCGTAGTCTCCTCCCCTCATAGAGGGGGGGGGGGACGATCTCCAAAACTAGAAAAGTGAGATCAGAGATAGCATGGCCCGATTGAGTCCAATGGGAAACTAATGGTTCATCAATTCTCAGGAATCTAATATTGGAACAGTGTTCAATAATTCGAGTTTTCACCATTCTCGAGGTTTTTCCCACATATAGACGAGGACAGGGGCACTGTACCACGTATACTACCCCCTTGGTTGTGCAGTCAAGGCTCGGCATGCGCAAGTTGCACAAATGCGCACCCCCTTGCGTCCGCCGACCCCGGATTTTATAAGATACGCGCATATCTTATAAAATCCAGCGTACTTTTGTTCGCGCTTGATGCGAGAGCAAACGTACGCAGGTGCTCTCTTTTAAAATGTACCCCATAGATTCTACTGTGCATTCAGTATGGCATTTCTTATGTTCTTATGCTCTTAATCTCTTGTACGATATTTATCCTATTGGACTCTATGCCCTCCCAGAGATAAAGCACCACCCCACACCAAGTTGATCCTCTCAATCAAAGAAAA
The DNA here is from genome assembly GCF_901001135.1 of Rhinatrema bivittatum. NCBI lineage: Eukaryota > Metazoa > Chordata > Amphibia > Gymnophiona > Rhinatrematidae > Rhinatrema > Rhinatrema bivittatum. Next base: position 155,755,946 of record NC_042621.1, read on the forward strand.
TATACATGCCCTTTATATGCTATTTTCACTTGCCATGAGTACAAAATACTATGGACATATGTAGCGGTACTCCAACTGGTTAGTTGGCTGCACTTGGGGTGCTACAGTTTCAGAGTTCATCTGGTAAGGGGGAAGCTTGACTTCTTTGGTGTAGACATGCTCCGTGGTCACTAACAGTCCTATTGCTCTCACAACTCTTCTGATTTGGTGCCAAAGGTGAGGTTGAAGGGGGCCAAAAGATATAGAATAATAAAAAGAAAAAAAATACAGCCCACTCTTCTCTCTCTTAAACTTCCTAAGTCCAATAAAATCCCACAAGTCTTTGAGGTCACGGTGTTCAAAGCAAAATTTTACTTCCATTTGTAAATCAGAAATCAAGTCATGATAGTGAATATCAAAACTAACACGAGGAAAATAAGGGTTAGAAATGGCATAGTCCCTGTATCCATGACTCTTCTTCTTGTAACTCTTTGCTCCCTTGCATTATCTTTCCCTTCTTAGGGTAGAATATCCCCATTGTAATTCCAACATAAAAAAAACAAACTGTGATAAACTGAAAAAAAAAATCTCCTCATTCCAACGATTAGTCTCTAAAAAGTCAAGACATCTCCAGCCATTCTTCCTGGAATGTGCAAAAAATCTCATCTCTCTTCACCTCTTGCTTTACTCCTTCAGCAAAGGCAAACAGAATACAATCCAGTCCACCCAGATACAGGGAGGAATCCCTTCTGTAGGAACTGGTTCTACTCCAACTCTGAAATGTATCAAAATCCACACGGCTAAAAAAAAAAAAAAAAATCACTCTTTAGGTCAACTCCACTTCCAAGCAGAGACACCTCACTTCTCCTGGTCAGTCTACCTGGTGGGGGGGGGGGGGGGGGGGAGATTTGGCAAAAGACCCAAATGACATGCTAGGGGGAATTTTTGTAGTCTCCTTAAGTCTTCCCACAAAAAGGTGAAGATAAGTTCAAAGGAGGATCCCTAAAAATTGCCCATCTCCTACTATGCTTAAAAATAGGGCAATAGCATAGTGACAGGCAAAGCTAGGTCATACATAACTAAAGATGAAAATACAATTTCTGTTCATTACTTTCCCATCCTACCCAAAATAAGCCCTTGGGACTATCTCTCCTAAATGATGCTAAATTTATGAGCATTGTTCCGCAGTGTGTGTACTTTTAGCCATGTTGAAGGAGGGAATTTTTCTGATAGGCAATTTATACATGTAAATTACTATTTACCCATGTAATGGCTTTGAAATTTGTCCTCATAAAATGGGACACTGCACTAATAGCACCCAATGGGGGAGGAGGAAGTAAGATGGGTTATTAGCTGCCTTCTGCTTCATCAAATCAAGGCAGAAAACAAAATTATCTAGAGCACAAAAATGTTGAAGCTGTTCCTATTCTGACCTGAAAATAAGTAAATGTGCTTGCAGGTAATCGTAGCTGGCTTGGTAATCCAAATATGGAAAAAAAAAATAAACCTCTATATCGGGTGACCTAAACAATATGTTTATTTCTAAGCATCATTGTTTTTCAGTTGAAGGCACCATAGGTAGATTCTGCCTTTATTCTAATTTTCCCACTGTACAGCTGTTCCCTTATTTACAAGAGATGATTCCCTAGGTTAAAATGCAAATCCACAGTGCTGAAGATACTATAACATTATTATTCTCATTGTTTCATCAAGAGCCATATGTGAATTTCACACTCCTCCAGCAGTAGAAGCAGCAGGGACTTATTTGTCGTTCTTGTAGTCAGAATATTGCAATGTGCTGGGAATAGAATGGAGATTCAAACAAAGAAACCCAAGTCAAGCCGCTCTGACAGTGCATGCGACTTGATAGGAGCCATTTGTTTGAGTCCTTTCACTAATTCTATGTCCCATAGCATCTGTAATGGGATTTCTATCTTCACACCACTCTCATTATATAATTTATCTCTGATTTGTAGAGCGTACTTCAGAATATGCAGTACAAGGTATATAAAAATTAACTACTGTATTTAATACAATACAAACAAAGAACATATAAGGTCTCATTTACTAAGCATTTTTTTACATGACACAGAAAGGGAGAAAAACCTTAGGAAATCAAGCCCTTAGTTTGTTAAATGCAGGCTGCAATCTGATTCTTTGATATGGCTGATGAAAGCATCAGCGCAGGATTCAACTTATCTCCCCCCTGCATTGGGACTCTCTAGTGATGTGATCCTGGGAGAAGCTTCTCTCTTGAAAGGTAATGGCTAATTATATTTGTCACTGCATCACTGTTCTGATTGCACAGTTTTGCATGAACATTTCACTTATGTTATGTATGCTTTATATGTAAAATATAGAGTGGAGAGATGAAGCGGTACATTCAAAGATAAACCCAGATAATAACTGTAGCACTGTAGAGGTAAGGGTCTGTTCTTGAACCAATTTAGGGACAAAATCAAAATAGCTTGATAGAGCAAGGCACTGTTTTAATGTTAATTCAGTGTCAAAGTAAGTAAGAGGAACAGGGTCCCCTGACAAGGAACATGTTTCGCCAGATCAGCTGCATCGGGAGCGATGGTAAAAAGTAACAGTTTCAAAAAACAACTTTCATAATCTAAAGACAAAAGCAGGTATCTTAATTGCAGCTATATGCTGGAGTGGGTAAGTGGGTAAGACCCTCACTCCCAGCCAGGATGGATTTTGGCAGTCAGGGAGGGGGGGGGGGGGGGATAGGGATTCTGGGGGTGAGTCCATTTTCTTATATCAATGTGGGGGTGGTGGTGGGGGGGACTGACTGGACCTTTAATATTGAAAACGGTGAAAGGTTGCCGGGGTCGGGCACGGTTTTGAGACTGAGGGGCACTGGGCTCAACAGGAAAGTTTATTTATAAGAGGTGAAGGATTACTTTCAGGCCACAGATCCTTTGATTTATGTTTTTTTATTTTTTGTTATACTGACAGGGCTATTTACCCGGATATCTCTGAAGGTAGCCGGTTAAGTAGAAAGTTATCTGGCCACACAAGGCCAGATAGGTTTTAAAACCTAACTGGCTATATTAAAAAATAGATGGTTAGGTTTTAATGTTATCCAGCTACATTACATGTACATGTAGCTGGATAACTTTAAGCAAGAATATTCAGAGGGAGGTTTATCCTGCTGAATATACAGCACAAATTATTCCGATAACTTTAGCTGGATAACTTGTCCACTAAACGTCCTGCTGAATATTGGCTTCTACAAGTCCTTTTGGCATCTCATAGGACCTAGACCAAAGACCCCCGCTGGCTTAGGCATGTTGTTTTCCCTAGCCAACCAGGGGTTAAAATATATGGGAATTTACATTTCTAGCAGAGTATTAGATTTCTTTAAATTAAATTTAAAAAATACAACAGAAGTTATCATCTTGAGCTCCTTTACCTTTATCTTTGTTAGGCAGGGAATACCTATTAAAGATGCTGGTACTCTTCTGCCTATTATATCTTTTCCAGCATATCCCTTGTTCTGTGCCTCAAAAGGTGTTTAGAGATATTCAAGGACTGATATCCTCATTTCCTTGGAGAGGTAAAATGCCACGTATTAAAATGGCTACCTTGTAACTCACTAGTGATAGCAGGGGTCTGGAAATTCCTGACCTCTTTTTATATTATTTGTCAGCACAATTGGTGGCCCTGAGAAGTAGGTTTCCTCAGTGTGGTTTGACCTCAAACAACTACAGTCAGAGAGATACAGTTTATCAGCCCTGGTGGGTTTCCATGTGGAATCAGCAGTAATTTCTAAAATTCTTAGGATCCATCCGGTAAGGTCTCATTTCTGTAAGATATGAGGTATAGTTTTAAAAATGCTTAAGACAAGACTGGAAGTAGTATCTCTAATATCTGCGTTGTTGGAGAACTCAACTTTATCAGCGGTTATTATGTTCTTAGACATTTAGAGGTGGAATAGGAAGGGACTTTGGTTTCTGGATTAGATTTGGCAAAGTAGTGCATTTATGTCTTTTCAGGACTTACAAGCACAATTTAACATATCACTTCACACTCATTGTATGTATTTGCAATTGCGCGGGATATTCTACAACTTAGAGGAGATATGGAGGTGTTGTGTGCCCAAACAGGGTTAGAAAAACTATTCACACAGCCATTTCTATTTTCTATTCACACAGCCATTTCTATTTTCAGGATGAAATACAAACTATAGAGACTTCAGCTTCATTAATTAAAAAATGGAATGCAGATTTGTCCCTTCAGTTGGATGAGGACAACTGGAGGGCTATATGGTGTGCCACACTGAAAATGTCTATCAGCAATAAAAGCAGAGAACTGATGTATAGATTGTTACATAGAACATATAGGTAACCATCTTTTTTTCTCTAGGTTTAGTACATCAAGTCCTCTTTGTTGGCATGGGTGCAGTAGGCAGGGGTCATATGTGGTGGAAATGTGTGGTGGTACAGAATTTTCAGGAAACAGTAGGCAAATGGGAAATATACTGGATACTCCTTCAATTTTAACTGCTTCAATATGTTTGCTGGGGTGATGGGATTCCTGCTTCCTCTTCCTACCCTATCCCTCCTTCAGACAAGATTTCACCCTTCTCCCACCACACTCGGGCTCTCTCTCATCCTCTTGATGGGGTAAAGCCTGGGAAGTTCCTCTCCCTCCTGAACCCTTGTGCTGTCTGGGAGTTGGAGTCTGACTCCTATTCTTATTTCTTTTACATACTGGATCACCTTCCCAGGTTTTTCTTACAGCCCACCTTCATATATTAACCAGGGGAATATAATGCTGTTACTGGCTCCAACGTAGACTGTGGACCCTTGGCCTGAGGTGGTGTTGTCACTACCTGAGGGGAGTAGCCCCCACAGGTCACCAACGTCAGGAGGCGAGGCCGGAGGTGAGCAGGGGACAGCTGGAGTTTTGCCACTACCAGCCCTCGTTCCCCGCAGGTTGAGCCCTTGGGTACTGGGGCCAGCTGGTCTTAGGTGGCCCCTGCAGAGAGGATCTTGTGATATAACCAGGCAAAGCAGAGGGTCAGAAGGCAGGTGTCAAGCAGACAAGGGTGGAGTCCGGTCTGTGGATCAGAGGCAGGCAGCAAGCAGGCAAGGTGGAGTCCGGTCCGCGGGTCAGAGGCAGGCGGCAAGCAGGTGAGGTGGAGTCCAGTCCGAGGGTCAGAGAGAGGCGGCAAACACAAAAGGTGAGGTCCAGTCCAAAGGGTCAGAAGCCAGGGAGGTTCATCCGAAGGGAGTAGGCACAAGGAGCTGGAGCGGAAGCAGGAAGGCAGGAGCGGTTACCGTTGGGCTAGAGCAGGAATCGGAAGGCTGGAGCAGGAAGTCAGGAACTAGGCCTCAGGAGCAGGTACTTCAATGGTAAAGCACGGGATCCCATGAAACAGCACGAGGAGACTTATTGCCACGCCATCTGTAGGAAGCCCGGGAGAGCCTTAAATAGGCCAGGACGGATAACATCATCTCCCGGAGCCGGCGTGGCTTTCCCACCATTGGCGCGCGTAGAGCAAGAAGCCGGCGGCGGTCCGTGTGCCGGCGAGGCAGAGGAGGCCCCAGCAGCAAGGAGAGCGGACAGAACCTGGGCGGAAGGACGACTTGCCACGGCCAGGGACCCAGAAGCCAGAGCCCTGTTGGGGAGACGTTGGAAGGTAGGAGAAGCTGGCTGCTGGGCTCCGCGGCCAATGAGTGTAACAAATGCCTATCACACTATAGTTATCACGAGTAAATAGTTATCCAGGTAAGTGGTAGATAGGATAGGGGTGGGATGGTGCATGGCTACTTAACCGGTCAAGTTAGACTAGGTAATTCAAATTTATCTGGGTACATTTAGCAGCACAGCTGCACCACTGAATATCCTGGCTACGTTAGCCAGATATTTTTATCCAGCTAATTTTCCTAACTGGATAACTTCTGAATATGGACCTCTTTGTGACTTATGTGTCATGTTAACATTTCTGATATAAAAATTGTGAATCTCCAATTTCATTTTGGAACCTGATAACTAAAATAATAAAATTCAGACTTAAACCTCTTCCCCTCAGATTGCAAATCATGGAAAGCAAATCTGTCTACCTATCTCTAATCTCTTACACATCTTTGCTGGGAGCATTAAAGAATTCCACTGTGATCAGTCTGCTATTGAGGTTGATAAGGGATGCTCCCTGAGTTTAGTTGTTTAAGTCTTGTAAACTGTTAGATGTACTAAGCATTTGCATGTTGTGATACTGCCAAGGTTTTCAGATTCTGGGAGAGTGATCCAATGGTTAGAGCAAGGGGCTAGGAAACCAGAGCCCGGTGATTACTCCTGCCCCATATAAGAAAAGAAAAACATGGTAAAAGGGTTTGGGGGACTAGAGGGGAAGCCTGGAAGGGCAACATTTTAAAATGAAACAAATGAAAATGAATTAAATGTAGGATTTTTTTTTGTTTCATTTTAAAACTGAATTGAAACAAAATTGGAAATTTTGCTAAAATTTCCCATTTCATTTCAAATGAATGCATATCATATCCCTATTTTTCTCTCCTCTCCTCCAGCTTATACATATTTAGGTCCTTAAAACACTTTTCATACAGATTTTTGTGCAGATTCTGCACCATTTTGGTAGTTTTTCTCTAGACCAGCTTCAGCCTGCCGATATTCTTTTTGAGGTAAGGCTTCCACTATTGGTCACAATATTCTAGAGGAGGTCTCCCCAATACCTGTACAGAACCATTATCATCTTTATTTCTACTGGTTATACTTCTCTCTATACATCATAGCGTCCCTCTGGCTCTGGCCAATGGCTTCTCACACTGTTTTGCTACCTTGGGCTCATCAGACACAACCATTCCACCTGTTATCAATATGTATTTCATAAAAATAGGTTGGCATTTCTTTGAAGATGATAAATGTTTGCTTCCTCGTTTGCTTTTCAGAATAGGGAACTTTCTTTGTAAAAGAATGAATCCGCCAGAAAATCAAATGATCTTTACCAATGAATACATTTGCTTATACAAAAAATGAAACAATTTCCTGTTTTTGAAAGATAGCTTAGCCTATCATCCTCACACCAAAGCTGTGTGATAGGACTACTACATAAACTAATGCAGCACAATTCTTGATAAAGTAAATTCAATTTCTGAAGATGTTCTAGGTGTGCAGAGATAAATCATGTTATTGCAGTTTATCAGCAGAAGGGTACACTTCAGCTTGCTTATACAACAGGCAGCAAAACTGAAACAGATTTTAGCACCTTTAAGAAAAACATTATCCATTTTTGGCTTCTTTGAAACCTACAAAATTCATATCTGAGCTGAAGATTAGAATGAAGGCAAAATGAAAAGATAAATTATTAAATTGACTTTCTTTTACACTGCAATTAAGAAAACACTAGTTTTGTCACTGAAATAGCTTCATGTATTGCAGAAATGAGGCAAAGAGATATAAATACTATAGTATCTGGTGAAAATGTTAGGGATTGATTTTCAGCAGGATTTATGTGCATAAAACCCAGTTTATGTATTTAAATAACATTTTGAAAATCAACTGGAGGCCAGTGCATGTAAAAGTAGGCGTGTAACTCAATTTCAAGCATATTTTAAGCAAGATGCATTGTAGGGGCAGAGTTGCGGTGAGAAAAAGGATTATGTGCATATTTTTGAAAGAATCCACGTAAATCTACATGCACAAAAGTTACACCTGCTTGGGAGTACATATAACTGTGCTCAAACTGTACGTTTGCTTACATATTGGTGACACCCAAGAATTTTCAAAGCAGATTCCTGCGTATAAATCCACTTTAATAAAAGAGGTAGCATGGGGGCAGGGCGTCTGTGTACATTTAGCCAGGTAGATGTGATGGAAGGTAGGTCTAAAGTTATTTGGGCCCACTAATCTTGATAACTTTAAACGTACCTGGCTATATTCAGCATATGGCCAGATAATTAAAAAAAATATATAGCAGAGACTAGTAATGACACAATCCCCCCCCCCTCCAAAAAAAAAAAATGTAAAAATGTCAGGTGCATTCTGCCCTGAGGCCCTATCCAAAAAATGTGTCTGGGCTTCCATGGCTCAAGCTCCCCCTAGTTACCCTGCATTAACATTTAAAAACCTCTGAAAAGTCCCATGGCCCAAAATCACCCACTTCCCGTCTCAAAAAATGATACCACCTTCCAACCCCCTAAAATAGACATGTAACTCAGTGGGAGGAGTAGAAGCTCTTACCTTCTCCCGTGGAGTGAATATGTAAGCACTGGTACAGCTGACAGGTACTAGGGCTTACATATTCATTTATTTACTGTAACCCTGAGTGGATTGGTCCACTTCACTGATAGCTGACCAATCCCTGTTCAGATCTCAACTTTTTAAAAAACTTAGGCACAGGGTGATTCTGGGACACCTGGGTCACGAAGGCACCAACATCTTTTACATTATTTAGGGGGTGGGAGAAGAGCTTGTGCCACAGAGGACCCAATAATTTTTGCATTTTTGTAATGGGAATACAGAAGTCCACAAACATTTTTTTTTTTTTTTGCAAATATTCAGTAAGGTGGCCAGCAGAAAAATTTCCTGAATAACTTTCAGGTTGATACAGTAAAGTGTGCTCCGTCGGAGCGCTCTGTCAGCCTGCTCTGGACGCGTGTTTTCCCTTACCCCTTATTCAGTAAGGGGAGGAAAACATGCGGCCCACCCGCGGCACCTAATAGCGCCCTCAACATGCAAATGCATGTTGATGGCCCTATTAGGTATGCGCGCGCGATTCAGTAAGTAAAATGTGCAGCCAAGCCGCACATTTTACTCTAAGAAATTAGCGCCGACCCAAAGGTCGGCACTAATTTCTTCCGGCACCAGGAAAGTGCACAGAAAAGCAGTAAAAACTGCTTTTCTCTGCACCCTCTGACTTAATATCATGGCGATATTAAGTCGGAGGTCCCCAAAAGTAAAAAAAAAGTAAAAAAATAAATAAATTTGAATTCGGCCCGCGGCTGTCGGGCCGAAAACCGGACGCTCAATTTTGCCGGCGTCCGGTTTCCGAGCCCATGGCTGTCAGCGGGCTCGAGAACCGACGCCAGCAAAATTGAGCGTCGGCTGTCAAACCCGCTGACAGCCGCCGCTCCTGACAAAAAGGAGGCGCTAGGGACGCGCTAGTGTCCCTAGCGCCTCCTTTCCCTCGTTTGCACCGCATCGCCTAATTTAAATACTGAATCGCCCGCACCGGTGAGGGGCCGGTGCGCGCACCGGGAGAGCGGGCGTTCGTCCGCTCTCCCGCGGTCTTACAGTATCGACCTGTTTATCAGGGTAGCTTTAGCTAAGTATATTCAGTAGGAAACCTGTCCCACTGAATATTCAGCTCAAGTCATCCAAATAACTTTACAAGGATAACTTTGCTGCTTGCTAGCTGTCAGGAGTGATGGGACTTGAGCACTTGGTTCTGAGAAGCCTGCGATGGAGCCAGGGAGGCTGTTGACTCACGAAGAGGGAGTATTGAGAGCAGGCGAGAAATTTGCTGCTGGCTGAAGAGGATCGGTGAGTTATTGCTTGGCTGGGTAATTTTGGGACTTAAAGTTTGGAGGAGAAGTGAAATTGTAGGTAGATTAATCTTTAGTTTATGTGCTTAATTAAAAAGGCAAGAGAGACAATTTTTAAATGTGTGTGCTGATTAAAAGAAAGGAGAGGTAGATAATTTCTTAGTATGTTTTCTTTCCCCTCTTACCCATCCCTGAGCACATTCTTTGATTTATAGGCTCTTATTCCATATAAGAGGGCAAGAGACAATATCACACCAAAAATCAATCAGGGATTTATCTAAAAGAAGGGAGCGACTCAGCACTTATCAGTAAATTAATTATTGTCCCCTTGCAGGTCATTGCCAAATTAACATTAAATATACCACATAAATTTAAAGAACTTTAATTTATGCATCCCTACTCCCTTAGCAACCTAAATTAAGTAAGAACTCAACAATATTAAGATACAGACAGCAGTCCAGCAGCAAAATGGTACATTCCAGTCTTTTTTGCACCAAGTGTCACAAGTATGATTATCTACAAGTAAGTAACAGGTTATAAGTGTGTGTGCCAGGTATAAAAAGCTCCTGGCTCTCAGAGAACAAGGATGCTAAAGAACATCCTGATAGAGGTTCCAATAAAAGCAAAAGTATCCTATGTGCCTGTAAGTAAAGAACAGATTGAGTTAAAATATTCCAAATTATCCATGAAATTGTTAGAAAAGTTGTAAATGTTAATAAAAAAAAATACCTTGGAATATCTGTATGTTAATGCCAAAAGTCTAAAAAATAACATGGGAGAGTTGGAAGATATAGCACTGAATGAAGAGGTGGACATAATTGGCAGCTTGGAGTTCTGATGGAAGGAGGATAACCAATGAAACAGTGCTATGCCAGGGTGCAAATTATATCATAGTGGTAGGGTGGACAATTTGGTGGAAGTTTGGTACTTTATGTCAGAAATGGATTAGAGTTCAATAGGATAAAGATCCTATAGGATATGCATAATAGTGTCTTTATGAGTGGATGTGTGATGTTCAAGAGTCTAGAGGTGGGGTACAATACCATTAACCTGGCCAAAATGAACAAGACGGCCGATGAAATGCAACAGAAATTAGGGAAGTTTAAATTTGGCAGCACAATAAAAATGGATTTCAATCATCTAAATATTGACTGGGTAAATGTCACATCAAGACATGCTAGGGAGGTAAACCTTTGAAATGAAATAAATGTCTACTTCATGGAATAACTGGTCCAGGAACCAATGATAGGGGGAGCCATTTTAGACCTAACTCTTAGTGAACACATGATTTGGTTTGAGATGTAATGGTAGTAGGGCCACTTGGCAACAATATTTAAATTGCCTTCATTGTTAGAATTAAAGTTGCTCTAGACTTGAATTAAACCATCAAGTATTTATCAGATCCTTGCCCTTCCTAGTTAATCCATAGTTGTTGTGACAGGGTGTGAGGTTATTTATTGAGGTTGATTGTTAGCTCATTGGAAACTGGGAAGGTACCAGAAAGTTGTAAAATTGGGAATGTTAGTAATTATTAGAGATGTGAATCGAAACCGGAATCTGATCGGTTCCGGTTCCGATCCAAATCTTAAAATTTTTATTGCCCAGCCCGATTTGAGTTTTAATTATCGGCTGCGCCCAATCCGATAATCAAAAAACCCTCCCCCACCCTCCTGAACCCCCAAAAAAGGTTTTAAAATTACCTGGTGGTCCAGCGGGAGCGCGGGGAGCGATCTCCCGCTCTCAGGCCATCGGCTGCGTTAATAAAAATGACGCCGATGGCCCTTTGCCCTTACCATGTGACAGGGCAAAGGTAGCTCCGGCGCCATTTTGAATACTGGCAATACGGCCTGAGAGCAGGAGATCGCTCCCGGACCCCCGCTGGACCCCCAGGGACTTTTGGCCAGCTTGGGGGAGCCTCCTGACCCCCACAAGACTTGCCAAAGGTCCAGCGGGGGTCCGGGAGTGACCTCCTGCACTCGGGCCATATTGCCAGTGTTCAAAATGGCGCCGGTGCTACCTTTGCCCTCACTATGTCACAGGGGCCGACGGTCGGCCCCTGTGACATAGTGAGGGCAAAGGCTAGCGCCGGCGCCATTTTCAGTACTGGCAGCCGCTAGCCTTTGCCCTCACTATGTCACAGGGGCTGGCGGTCGATGTAGCATTGTGAATATTTGGGGTTGAAAGTGTAAACCACTGCCCTGCAGGGTGAAGACTGCCTTTGAGGCTGAGGTCGATGGTATAAAAGTGTAGTGTGACCAGGGCAGCAAGCTCTCAGATAGAAACCCACAGGGATGAGGTTCAATGCTCTTCTTCCTACCAGTTCTCCTACAGGGACAAGCATCCACAACCCACCCAGCAAAGTCTCTTAAGATTAAAAGGGGAGGCAGGGATAAATGTAAAAAGAATAAACTTCTCTTTCAATATAAACAAAGTTAACTGTTTTATTTCATGCAACAGTTTTTCTTCTTTTAATAAACAATTCATTTTCTAATTCAATAAAATGTGCACATAATTAACCTTTCTTTCTTTTCTCCTAGCCCCTACTACGTCAAGTACATAAAGCAAGGAACTCTGGAGTCTCAGGATACTACCAAGCGAATGCTATCAAGCAGCAGCACAGTCAGATGAGTATTAGCCTCTATTCTTTGATTATTAAGTTAACTCAGCTTTCTTTCAATAATAATTTTTTTTCAAGTATTGAATCTTTGTGTACTTTTTAATGTTTTTCAAATAAAAGAGAGATCTTTTTCATTCAGGTAAGAATATATTTTTATGTTTGTTTTCTATGGGTAGTCTCTCCTTTCCTTAGTGTTTTCCTTTCTTCTTTCTTTCTCTTCTTATCTACTTGTGTGCCTATAATTCAGGCCTGGCTATATCATTAAAGTGTATACACTTAGCTTGAGATTGTCTTCTTGGTTCCAGAATTGTAGTATGGGAAGTTCTTGCAGGCTCTGACATCCTCCTTCAGCTTTTCTCACCTGGTTCTTCTCCCTTCTATCCTAAGCTAAACAAAATCAATGAGAGGCTTTCTCCCTATGCTGAGATGCTCCCGCAAACTGAATATGGTAAGTTCCCTCAGTGTTTGACTGCAACAACTTAGTGGAAACTGTGTTTATCTAACTAAATTTAAAACATGATAATTAGTATAGACCTATACTACAAGAACAGTTTATATTCCCATACACACCAGCAGCACTGTTCACTAATATTTGTTACCTTTGTAACATATTTTGTGACATATTAATTTTCCTTAATTTTCCTGGAAGATGTTGTAGGCCAGATTGACAAACTAAAGAGTAGTAAATCACCTGGACTGGATGGTATGCATCCTAACGCCATATTTATCATTTGATGACTTTCAAACTATCTTACAGGCTTTCTAGATAGTGGGTCTAGATTATTGCAACTCATTATACACTGGATTGTCAAGTACTATGCTTTGAGAGCTGCAAGTAATGCAGCATGCTGATTCTAGAGTCTTGATAAGAACCAGCCTCAAGGACCACATTATGCCAGTACTGCGGTGCCACCACTGGCTTTTGGTACAATGGTGCATTATAATTTAAGATCCTTACCCTTATCCACAGAGCTCTTAGTGGGGAGGTTCCAGTGAACTCTTGAAGATCTATAAGGCATCTGGTGCACTAAGGTCTGTTGGGTGCAGTCTTTTAGATATACCATCAGTGTGAGAAGTACACTTAGTAGAGATATGTGCTAGAAGATGACGATTTTGGAATGCTCTTCCAGATGATACAAGAGTGCACGCAGACATTCAGAAAGAGAGTAAAGATATTTTTCAGACAGGCATTTGGCATAGAGGTTCGAAATAATACATTTTATAACTGAGTGTTGTCCTCTGGTTATGATGACGGCATTTTTCTTTATGGCAGTTACATGTTATCATGGAATAAACCCAGCTGTACCTGGGGACACAGCATTGGCTGGGTAGGAGATCTGTGCATTTCAGTATATGTCTAATTTGTATGTCAGTTTGTGGTTTGACTTGTAGCTTCTTGTGCAAGTTATTTTGTTCTTTTCTATATGCTCTGCTGTACCCCACCAAAAACAATGTATTTAGCAGGATGGACATTCTAAATAAATGAATAAATAAAATGGAGCTCCTGGTGAGCTAGTACCATCACTGCCAGCTTGGGTGGTGTTTCCACCAGGAATTTTAGATGGGGGAAAATGTTCCAAACAGAAATTTCAGATGTTCAGTTGTTGCTGTGAATATCATCTTACTCACTGAATCAAAGTGTCTGCGTCAGATCCACACTCCCTACTGTCATTAATTTCAATCCAGAAGAACCTTTCAGCCACACACAATAGTCCAATATTTTATATATCCTTTATCTTTCTATAAAATAGTCTAGCCAAACTGTCTTCACAATGTTCCTTTAAATATCATTTTTTAGTAAGATCACTAAATCACTGGCACAAAATGAATTTTTTTTTTATAGAATGCTTTGTTATTTCTTGATATCGCAGCAAAAAACAATGAATGTGTTACACATTTCTTTGTCTGGAAGGGAAGAAAAATATTCTGTCAGACTCTGCACCTTTAAAAAAGATAACACTGTTCTCTGTGTGTCAGATGTTTGCAAGCGATAAAGACGGTGATGAATGCTTGCTTTGAAAAAGCAAGCAGGGTGCCAGACTGGCAGTTTGATGTGAAGGCTGAACTACAGTTTGAAAAGCACTCGATGCCAGAATAGCAGCTTGTCCCCTGATGATAGCTCAGCCAGGAACAACCCAACATCTCTAGCATATTAACAGTATTTTACTGCAAAAATAAATTAGGGTCCTACAACTCTTGGTTGGTTCCAGATTTTTGATCCTTGAAAATCCTCATCAATTCAGTCTCGCATAAGAGAAGCTTAAAAAAAAAAAAGTAACTGCCAGTCTGAGAATTTTCTATTTTGTGCCTATCTGTTATTTTGCCTTCTGTTTTTTTTTTTTATTCTCATGTACATATGGGACAGGATAGTTAACTTCTGTCTTACACTGGCATCTAGGCAACTAGAATGTTAGCCATATGGACAAATTGTCAAGGCATGCTACGGTTTCTTTTATCCAGGATACTTACAGTACTTGGCCACTTTCGATACAGCTGCCCATGTGTCAAAAATGAAGATGTAATTAGATGTGGAAATGTCAGGTCAGGAAATGACTGGAAATGATTCAGATCTCATTAGTCTGTAGGTTGTTCCTATGCAAGTTGCACAATCCAAACATAAGGGAAGGAAAGCAAGAACTGTGCCAAATCAGGAGGTGAACCTAGATGGGATCTGGCTCTAGAATATCATATTCAGAAACAATAATAATGTTTGCTGAGTTCCCACAATGCACAAGACGTTGTACAATGTAAAAGTCCTTCCATTCTACAAGCATTCTGCAAGATTTGCTCATCAGACGTAGGTAGATAAAGCAATGGCAGAAGCCAGAAGGATGCTTAGCTGCATGGGGAAAGGCAAAGGGAGGTGATTCCCCCTGTATAGGTCACAGGTGAGATCTCATTTGGAATAGGTAAAGTTCCTAGATGAAATAAAAGAACCAACAAAAGGGGAAAAGACTTTGGACCTGGTCCTTAGTGGAACACGGGATTTGGTGCGAGAGGTAACGGTGTTGGAGCCACTCGGCAATAATGATCACAACATTATCACATTTGACGTAATAACTGGAAGGAGCACACTAAAGAAATCTACTGCCACAGCATTTAACTTTCAAAAAGGTAACTATGATAAAATATTCATCATTGCTGGATCAACTATATGGAACACCATGCCCTCTGAATTACGCCAGGAACTCTGCCACAAAAAATTTAAACAAAACCTTAAAACCTGGCTATTTAAAAAAGCCTACTATCAATGATCTGTATCCTCAACTACTCTTCCTATCCGCCACAATCTCTCATATATTGCTTACATTCTTTTAATACATAGTTATATACTGTATTGTATTTGTTCAGTTACCATGTTAAATTGTAAAGCGCAATGCTGTATTACTGTTTGAATGTAAACCAAGGTGATGTTTTTTTTTACGTACCCCGGTATAGAAAAATCTATAAATAAATAATAAATAAATAAATAAAATGAAGGAAAATAGTTAGGGGAAAAAAAACTGAAAGGAAAAACTGCTCTCACCTTGTTTATTCCATTATAGTCTACTCCTGTACCTCTCCCTGTAAAGTTAGATTTTAGCTAGATCACCACTGAAAACTCCATTTAGCTTGCTAATGGGAAAACGGGGCCTGCTTACTAAGCCCTAGATCATCAAAATGCTATAAATATAGTGGAAATAGCACTCATGATAAAAAAGGGGGTGTGGTTTCCACAAGCATGTTACCGACCCGGGGGTGGGGGAGAGAGATTCTCTAGGGACCAATATGTCACTTTACTATTTATACCATTGTAAGAGGGGGCACTATTACCTTAGGGTGAGGTTTGGGCGCAGTTTTGCATACACAGTCAGAGGTATTAACAGCAATGGTGCCATCAGTGAAGATTTTCTGTCCTTTGGAGTGATGAAAGGTAAAAGAGAAGCTGATTTGTTCAATGTACTCTCTACCTGGTGTTAAGGCCCTAACGCAAAATGATAAATGACCCTGTAAAGGTGTTAAAAATGTGAATCAACTTGCATTTTGGAAGTGTGCTAATGCAGGCCATTTAGTGCAGCACTTATAAAAGATCATTAAACCTTTAGTAGATACTACATTAAAGCAGTTTTACCACAGCTGCCAATGTGCATATGTTAAGGGCAGCAGCAAAGCTTTTGCATTTCTGCCACCACTTAATGGCTGCAGCTATGCAAATCCTATGACCCCCCCTTCCCCACAGTGTTTAAAGGGCTCACATCAGTCCAATACACCCCTAGAACTCCTGCAGCCCCATTTATGCATTTAAAGAACCTACAATGATCCAAAGTTACCCTCGAGCTCCTTGTGGGTTTAAAGGGCCAATAGTGGCCTGAAGTTCTCCCCCTTGTGAATAAAGTCCCAGGTTTGGGCAACACGAGCTCTTCTTCTTGCAGTCACACCTGCCCCCCCCCTCTTTCCCCCAAAGCTTCAAAGGAGCAATGAGCCCCAATACCCCGATCCAGCCTGCAATTCCTCCCAACCAGATCCTCCACACCCCTGCTCACCTCACCCAATGTTGTGAAAAAGCTGTCAGGAGCAGAAGAGATCCCCCCTTTCTCCTGCTCCACTTGCTTCCTGTGGAGAGCATCAGGTCAATCAGTGTCATTTTCAAACTCATAGCCAACAGGGAAGGAGAGAGTAGGGGAGCTTTCTTGCCCCCCCCAAAGCATTTTCACAGTATCAGATGAGGGAGACGAGATTGGGGAGGCACTGGGCACAATGCTCATACTTTCAGTCATTTTAACCATGTAATTCACTATTTACTATTCACAA
Source organism: Rhinatrema bivittatum (assembly GCF_901001135.1). Lineage (NCBI taxonomy): Eukaryota > Metazoa > Chordata > Amphibia > Gymnophiona > Rhinatrematidae > Rhinatrema > Rhinatrema bivittatum. Next base: position 155,772,848 of record NC_042621.1, read on the forward strand.
TTGTACTTTCACCGATCTCTTCCTTATACCCATTTACTTCCTGGTCTGTCCAGTACTTCCTTTTACACCTCTGCTTGACTAGTTAGCTTATCGTTTGTTTATTTTGTTGATTTGCATAGGGCTGATTTACTACCGTACATAATCGTGTATAAGTTGAGAAAATTATGCCAGAAAAAAGGCACAAAAAAGCTGGCTCAACTTATACAGGCATATTATAGTATTTGTGCACAGCCCCCCACACTCCCAACCCTTCCAAAACTCACCAAAAGTCCTTGGTAGTCCAGCGGAGGGCCCAGGAGCGATCTCCCGCTCTCGGGCCGTCAGCTGCCAGTAATTAAAATGGCACCGGCGGCCTTTGCCCTTACCATGTGACAAGAGCTACCGATGCCATTGGCTGGCCCCTGTCACATGGTAAGGGCAAAGGCCGCCAATACCATTTTAATTACTAGCAGCCGACGGCCCAGGAGGGGGAGATCGCTCCTGGGCCCCCCCGCTGGACCATCAGGGACTTTGGGTGAGCTAATTAGACTGCAGCCACATTCTAAACACTGCCTATGAAGCCTGCCACACCCTACAAGCTGTGCTACAAAACCTGACTCCATTCCAATTCTGGTTAGTGTTGGAATAAAAGAACTGTGACTTTCTACCTGATAGAGATGGTGATATACAACTTATCTTCAAGTCTTCTTGTACCATGCTCCTATTTCCTGGGATGGCATCATGGGATTTGGAGATTGGGGTCATCCTGTATACCCAGCAGAGTTTGGGGGCAACCCAAGGGAACTGCAAAGCTTAACTGAGGGGTGCCACTTTTGGATTTGTGAAGCCTGGGTTGCAGAGTATTAAGCTAAGAATGAAAAGCACCTTATTAGTCAGAAACTCCAAAAAGAAGCAGAGATGTTTGCCGAGGTTTGGTTCCGATAGCACCCCAAGGTGATTCCAGGACTTTCCTGGAAGCACTGGAACAGAGATTTGAGGAACCAGAAGCTTCAAGGAAATCAGCAGGGCCAGTGCCAGCCTGCTCAGAGTGAGGCAGATTTTAGAAGGATTTATCTGGTTTTATAAGTTAGGGAGAAAAAAACTTTGAAAATTAAGTGCTCTGCCAAACTTGTTAGATCTAGAATCAGAGGAAACACATTAGTATTCAGATCAGGAACAAATGTCTAATCTCTTTTTATACAGTAACACTATTGCTTGAATGTTAACGTATGATCAGCTAGATTAATTATTTCCAAGTCAATCAGTTTGTTTCTTAGTGTGATTTCACCATTTCATAAGCCTCTTAGGTTTTACCCTCGACTTATCCACGGGTGACATATAAACCTTGATTTTGGGACCCAAAAAAATACCCTCGACTTATACATGGGATCGACTTATGCACGAGTATATATGGTAAGGCTTCATGCCCATTCTGGCTCTAAAGCAAGAAAAACTTAGTAAATCAGGCTCTTAGAAAGGTGCCTAAGTATACCTATGGGACTGACTTCTCTATTTGTCTCCTCCATATAAGAAGAAAGAAAATATGGGCTATATAGGGAATCCTACGTATGGCTTTGCCAACTGTTGCTTACAATTGACAGCAGCCAAAAATAGTGAACAAATACATGAGAAAAAAAATTAGCAAAAAATTAGAGAAGCAGTTAAAATGCCAGATCAGGATCTTCAAGCAAGTGAATATACTGAAATGAAAATAATGAAGTCAGAAATTGCTGCTTTAAAGCAAGAAAGCATAAATGGCCAGAAGCTGCTTCTAATAAGTTAATAACTGAATGGAGAAATGTTAATATATGAGAAAAAGCAGAGATGGTACAGAGGAAAGGAGAGGGAAGGTTCCAATTGTGCATACAGAGAACTGCCTGAGGAAAATAACAACGCAACATTGATGTGGGTCATTGAGGAGCGGTTCGTCTATTAGAAATGTAACATCTCCCCTGCCCAAATACTTTGTGGCACGCTCCTGGATCTGAGACTGGCCTGGCTAAAACCCTCTTTGAGCGGGCTCTGTTGGTCATTTGATACTTGACTCCTGATGTCTTCATCTGGGAAAAAGAGTGTTATGGGCAAGATTTCTTTCTCTAGGAAAGTCAGAAAACAGAAGGGACCATGACCAGGGCTGGCAGCAAATACAGGCTTGATTAGATCATACCTTTGCAAGTTCCTACAAAACATTCAATAGTACATTAGCTAACCGGGACATTAATCCCTGCAAGGTATACCATCATAGAAGAAGTCTCTTAAATTCCTTTTCTTTCACTATGACAGTCTGAGGGAACTAATGCTCTGCCTGTTGCACGTCCCGACCACGTGGGTGCAGCAACCAAGACTGCTTACCTCGCATTGCCCTCAACCAGTGCCGGCCTCGCCACTGCTGCCAGCTCACAGCATCCCCAACACTCACTGCGGCCTGCCTCGACTTCCTCCTCGTTACGGGCCTCGGCCCCGCCCCTAGGCACATGCGCGCGGCCAACGTCTCGCTATTTAAAGGGCCAAGCATGGGAATTCCAATGTGGACGTGAAGTGATGACATCACTTAGCCTGACTATAAATAGCGAGGCCCTGCCCCCAGGACCTCGCCTTGGCAATCGGGTCGACACCGTTGGTGTAGTAGTTTGCCTTATCCTGTGTTCCAGCGACTCCTTGTTCCAGCATCTTCGTGTTCCAGCGTCTTCTTCTACCTGAGTCTCCGTGTGTTCCTGTATCCTTCTCAGGTAGTACCTTCTCGGACTGATCTCTGGTACTGTGATCTCTGCCTGCCTGACCATTCTCTTGTCTGCTGCCTGGAACTGACCACTGCCTGCCTGACCATTCTCTTGTCTGCTACCTGGAACTGACCACTGCCTGCCTGACCATTCTCTTGTCTGCTGCCTGGAACTGACCACTGCCTGCCTGACCATTCTCTTGTCTGCTACCTGGAACTGATCTCTGCCTGCCTGACCATTCTCTTGTCTGCTGCCTGGAACTGACCACTGCCTGCCTGACCATTCTCTTGTCTGCTGCCTGGAACTGACCACTGCCTGCCTGACCATTCTCTTGTCTGCTACCTGGAACTGACCACTGCCTGCCTGACCATTCTCTTGTCTGCTGCCTGGAACTGACCACTGCCTGCCTGACCATTCTCTTGTCTGCTACCTGGAACTGATCTCTGCCTGCCTGACCATTCTCTTGTCTGCTGCCTGGAACTGACCACTGCCTGCCTGACCATTCTCTTGTCTGCTGCCTGGAACTGACCACTGCCTGCCTGACCATTCTCTTGTCTGCTGCCTGGAACTGACCACTGCCTGCCTGACCATTCTCTTGTCTGCTACCTAGAACTGATCTCTGCCTGCCTGACCATTTTCTTGTCTGCTGCCTGGAACTGACCACTGTTTGCCTGACCATTCTCTTGTCTGCTGCCTGGAAGTGACCTCTGCCTGCCTGACCATTCTCTCATCTGCCACCTGGAACTGACCCTCGCTCGCTTTGACTACGCTTGGACTGAACTTGGTAATGACCCCTGCTTTGGCTGACCACTTCTGGACTGATACTCTGGCTCTGACCCTTGCGCTCCATTCGGACACTCTCTTCTGGCCTACTGTGACTACCAGACCTACCTGCTTGGAATCTGCCCGCAGCTTCCACCTGACTAGACCTGCAGGTGCTGCCTGCCTTGCCCGGAGAACCTTCCTGAACTGTTACCTCTCTGTGGTCTCTGGAGCTTCCAGTTCGGGTCTAGCTCTTCCTCTCTGCACCAGCCACACACCCTTGCTTGTGGTGGGCACACCCCTCCGCTACCCGTCCAGGGACCATCTGAGGCCCACCTAAGTCCAGGCGGTCCAGGTACCCAAGGGCTCTACCTGCGGAAACCCCGGTCTGTTATTGGCAAAGCTCCAGCCAGCCTCTGTCTCCTCGTGTGCTCCACCTCCTGGTGGCAGGCGTTCTCTGGGTCCGACTAGAGGGCCGTACCAATCCTGCACCAGGCCAAGAGTCCACCTCCAGCGCAACACTGCCATTGCTCTGGAACAGAGTCCACACCCCTCCTAAGATGACAAAGTTCCACTAGACCTGAGGCTTGCCTTCTAGGCCTCCAATGCTGGGAGAGGTTCCTTCGCCCAGTTGTTAAAGCTCCTCTAGGTCTATTGCTTGCCTTCTGATTTGTCTTGGCTGGGTATCTGTTCATTTGGTCAAGTGTATCTACATACTTTATTGTGCTCTTCTCTGATACAAATCCATCTTTTATTAGAGGTCTAAGCCCTGGACCTCTGCTGCTATTGGTTTTGATATAGCAAAGGTCTGTATTCATCCTTTCCCTGATGTATGCATATTCTCCAGTCTGACAGTTTAGATTACAGTCCTCTGGGATCCCCAGTAGGGGCTCCTGTTCTACTGCACCACACATCATCCCAACTAGCATTACCTCTGGTATCCCTCCACCATCAAGAAAGAAAAAAGAGTGGAGAAAAGGGGAGGGGATTTCAAGAAACAGAAATGATTGATCTTTGGTTCAAATTAACTTCTCTAAAAGAAAATCTCAGGTGTCGTGAGCATGTTTAACCTTGCTACCAAATAAAGGAACAGAACTTGGATCCAGATTGAACATGCAGCACTCATCAAAGCTATCTGTAAAAATTACCATCGTAAATTGTGGCCTGTGCAAATGGAAGTCTATGTTATAAAAAATGCAAGCTTTTCATTTAATTGGCTGCCTCCTTGCAAGGTTAAATGAGTATTCCAAACAGGTTTCATTTCCATCATAATTATTCTGCACAAAAGCTTTTATGTTCGGTGTTCTGAAAATGGAAGTCACATTTTCTGGCTTTTCATATATATGGTGTTAGGATATATCAGTTTAACTCTGTTTCCCTCCAAACACTGTATCATGCCTTTGTTTTAAGACCCAAGATACTCCATAAATACAACAAAGACCAGCTAGCCATCAGTTTTGGTCTGGAGCATTTCAGCTTGAAATCTAATCAAGCTGTATAATTTTCCTGTGGAGCTCTGAATGGCTTTTTTTTTCATTCTGGGACTTTATGCTAAACACAATTACATGCAGCATTTGACAACAGAGCTGATAATTTATGTGTTACTTGAATAGAAAATGAGAAGAATAATAAGGATGAATGCAAATGCACTCGCAGACGACGCTGGCTAATTTCATCACTTTCAAGGCTCTCTGATAGCGCTGAAGAACACATTGAATTAACGAATGTACTGCATTGTTTTGAATCTCCTGCAGAGGAACAATAGATGGAAAGAAATAAAGTAAGCTATGGCACTATAAAAACTGATTTTTGAAGGAATAGTCTAAAACAGAAAAAGGACCAGTTTTGGTGATTTGAAATTCTCTTGATTGGGAGTTAAAAACAGGGAAAAAAAAAAAAAAGATCAACTGTGATGACCTGAAAGTCTCTTGACTGGGAAATGGTTGGAGAAAAGACTTTCTGGTGTCATCAAAATTGCTGCTTGCAGAGTTGGCTTGTCATCTGCAACTCACTTCCACCTGACTGAGATTTATATATGGCTGGAAGCCCTTTCCTATGAATTATCTATAATAATTACACATGAAGCCATTTACCATACTAAAACTGAACGGGCTTATTGTCATTTTTTCATTAAGAGTAGGAAGTCACTGTCATCAAAGAGATATGATAAACTGTTCTTTCCTCACACTGGCTGGAGAATTGAATGACAGTTTTGGTACAATAATTCATCATCTCAACTTGGAAGACAAACCTTGCAATGCTTCCCTATCATCATGCTTTACTATTTCAACCCATGATTCTCTTCTCATGATATATGCAATGCCAAGAAAAAAAAATAGTTAAAGCAAACCAAGAAAGATTGAAATTGCTGTTGATTCTAGAGCAATACTAAAAAGCTGAAAAAAAATGTCTGATGTAATTAGGGGGCAATTTTCAAATAGCTTGCGCAGTTATAAAATACACAGACATTTTTAAGGAGCAATTTTCACACCCATTTACATGCAAAAAGCATATGAGCCTAAATGGCTGTCCTAAAATCGGCTGGGGCTCAGAGCACAGTTATACTCATACTTTTATGTGAACTGCAGAGAGTTTTTCTGGAGAAAGGGGGAGACAGATTTCAGTGGGAGTTGGGGCTCATGTGCACACGTTTTGGATTTTAACAGGTAAGTACACATTAAATTAGCCAGCATGAGTCATGCCCTCCAAAGACGAGGCACAACTTTCTGTGAGCTAACCTGAGCTCGTATCAGACTGATTATCAAATTAGCTTTGATAATGTTTGCTAAAGTCTGCTGAGTCTCTAAATTTAGGGCTTAGGTTACATACTTATATTCAGTCAAATTCATAGTTTTCGTTTGAAAATTCACCTAAATTTAGAGCGCTTAATCTTAGAGTCATAAATTTAAGGCTGCTATTTATTTGCCTATCTTTAGGAACTTAAGATAGGCTCCTAATGCTGAAAATCAGTGATAGCTTCATTAAATTTAGGCCCCCTAAAATGTTGGTGGCTACAGGGGTGGAGTTAGGGTAGGGAAACAAAGTTAGGTGCTTAGCACGGAGTTTTAGCACTCAACATTTAATTTAGAGACCTAAATCTAAGCTAATAAAAACTAGGCTTACATTTTGATGAATTTTCGGCTGAAAAGTTAGATTCCTAAATTCCATTAAAAATAGGCAACTAACTTAGAACCTGATTCACTAATGAGTAGATTTTAAATTGGCCCCGCAGTTAAATCCCGGGGTTTACGCGCGTGGCTGAGCCTTACGCGCTCCAGGCCAATTTTCAAATGGGCTCGCCACACCCGAGATTAAGTGCTGAGGCCTGTAAAGGGGGAAGGCTACGATATGTCGCCATGTGAAACCTGCATAATTCCCCCCCCCCCTTGCGCGCACTGCGCACTCATGTGCACACAGACTACAAAACATGGCACGCATGAGCGCGTGGCCCAACAATTTTATAACATGCGCGCGCCGGGAAACACATGCACATGGACGCTCATGCACATGTATTAAAATCTACCCCAAGGGTTTTTCCCATAGACACAAAGTCATTCATCAAGCCACATAAGGGCATTATCGCACACTAAACGGAGTCTAGTGCATGATAAACATGTGCTAATTATTGCAACATGTTAGTATTTAAATATGATAATGGGAATGCAAAATCAATAAATTATGCAAATGAAGAACGTCTACCACATTTTGTGGTAAAATATTGCATACTAATGCTGGATTTAATGTGGGAAATATCAACGGTAGGGTAGCAAAAAAGTTTTTATCATGACATAGTGGCCGTTATCACAGGGTAGCAGTGATAAATTAAGCCTTCTCTTTGACACACCTACACAGCCCTGGTGAGCCAATAAAAACACCTTTTGTTCCTTGCCCTGTCTTCCTAAAGCCAGAATGGTAGGGGGAAGTGTACTAATAGTGAGATACTGGCTGCTTCATTCTGCTCAACAAGAACAAAAGTGTTACAAACGACAACAGGCAAGGGAGGTTCAAACGCCTGCTAGGGAAGTACCCACACTGGAACCAAAGCTGCAAGCCCTACCAGTGGAGCAGGATGGCCCACATCAGGGCTTGCCATGCAGGAGGGCATGAAGGCGGTACAGGGAGTACTTCTTTCATCCCTGCTCCATATTGCTGGGGATGCCGGAGGAACATATGGTTATGAGGTATTGTCTGAGTTCTCAGGCTATCATGGAATTATATCAAGAACTCAGAAGGGACCAGGATCCTGTCACTGAAAGGTCCCAGGCTATACCAAGGCCTCACCAAATTATTATGGGCCCTGCATTTTATGATATCTGGTGTATCTCTGGTGGACATACTGCAGAACAGCCAGGGACATGAACAACCATACCACAAAGTTGATATCTTTCTGCAGTGACATGTGTGGCAGCTGTGATATACAGCTTCAGTGTTAGAGGAGTGCTAGAACCGGGTATAGATTGCTTGGTTGTGAGTTACATGCACAAATTGTGTATGAACCCGACATGTATTTCTCCATTCAGGAAGATCTAACATAGTATAACAAAGTGCTATAGTGCATATATAGTGTTACATTAAAAGATGGCATGGACAGGGTTTGCAAATAGCTTTTTATAGCTCATGTCAAGCTATAGCTTAGCTTTTAGTGTTTTATAGCATGCTGTGGGTTGACATTGATATAACAAAGTCACGGGGGTGTGAGTAATGCAGCCATTCTCTCTTTGCTGCAAGACATTCGGGATATGGTTGTAGGAGCTGGTTTCTCATACTGGTTGCTATTCCCAACACACCGGCAGAGACAAGGCATAACAAGGCCTTATGTTCTACCCGCTGTGTCATAGAACAAACCTTCAGAGTTCTAAAAATTAGATTTCGTTGTTTGGACAAAATGGGATGAGCAGTGATAGTGCTTGCCTGCTGTGTATTTCATAATCTTACTCTATGTTATGGCATCCCAGTTGACCTTGTTCCAGATCTACAACAGGGTCCCCCATGTTCCCCTGCTCAAGCTGGGGAGACCACACAGACTGGAAGCCAGCTTCGATTAAGTGTTATGCAACACTACTTTGCCTGTTAGTCATCATCTAGTACTTCTCATTGCATGGAAGAGAACCCAGCAGAGTGGATCTGGCTTCTCATATCTGTATCTTTCTGCTACTCACCAATCCTTTGTCTGGGTCAGTGTATAAGAGAAACCACTTAGACCTAGTTAGGCAACATCGTGAAAATAGATCATTAGCTGCAAATGACAGTAGTAGACGAAGTAGACATCAAATAAACCTAACAACAAAGAAATATGGCTGTCCTAATGTATTCATATTGATTGTCAGTCAAAAAGAATCACATCTCACTATAGCATTTGTGTAGGATGGGCAAAACAGTGTGCATAGCCTTGCATAGCTAGCACCTTCTAGCTAGCCTTGGCTATGCCTTTGACCCTGTCCTAGCCCTCACATGTTGGCAAGATAGTTGCATAGCTTTGATGGAACACCAGCAGGGCCTATGTCATGGAGCCAAATCTCTATAAGTAAAATACATCACAAGTTGCTCAGCTGCTTAAAGGCACATCCTGAAGCTACAGGTTGACAGCTACAGTCATCAATCACAGATTCTACATGCTACAGCCAGATTCCCTAGCTGACATCCATGTGCATCTGAATATATCCACATGTACACTGGATTCATAGTCTCACATGGACATGCAAACACACAGGTTTCAGCAGCACTGCCTCAACAGTTTCTGAGGCAGTACATAAGAACATAAGAACATAAGAAATTGCCATGCTGGGTCAGACCAAGGATCCATCAAGCCCAGCATCCTGTTTCTAACAGAGGCCAAAACCAGGCCACAAGAACCTGGCAATTACCCAAACACTAAGAAAATCCCATGCTACTGATGCAATTAATAGCAGTGGCTATTAATTGACATCTGAGTGCTCACAGAGCAGGCCTTCACTTAGAACCATTTTGGAAGCACATGTCAAATATCGTGGGAATCCCAAAAATCTCATAGGTCATTGCAAAGTACCATATTTCATAGAACAGCTGGGCCCTGCTACACCTATATAAGCAAACAGGCAACTCTCATGTACAGATGCAAATTGAGGCTATTGAAGGATGCTGATCCGACTATTAGAAGGTTGAATTGGGAATAGGATGGTGTCATGCCTTCACATGGTTAGATAGAAACCTCTGAAATGTATAGGTCACAGGTTTTTGATGATGACAATAACAGTACCCACATGTGACATCAAAAATGGTTCACTTCATTGAACCAAAGGCAAAGCTGTCTTAGAAGCTATATACCTACCCAGACATGTAACATGTAGCCATCAGGGAATATTGAGATATCAGAGCCCAGCAAGGACCTTTGCCTGTCCAGCTCTGGGCTATTCATATTGTCAAGCTTTATGTAGGTACATAGATTTTCAGAGGAGTTTGATTGTTGCGATAGCTAGTATCAGTTACAGTCCTTATCCTGTATGTAGCCACACTTAAAACACTTTCAGGCCATATCCAATTTTCATTGTAAATGTTATGAAATTCAATAAACTTTAAATTAAAAAAACAAAACAAAACACTTTCAGGCCAATGCAATATCATTGGCCTCAGGTCAGCGTGCTGCTTAACACGCAGTTGGACGAGTGTTTTGGACGTGCTAAACTTATACCCTATACAATACAGGGATTAGTGCATCCAAATTGCACGACCAATCGAGCACATAGCTAATAGCACTCATCACATGCCAGTTCCATGTAGTTGAGGCTATTAGCTATTACCCCACAATGCCAGAAACTGCCACATGGCCAAGGTGTCCATTTTAATGTGGCAAACTTAACGCCTGCCAAGAGAAGGCGTTAAAGCATGCAGTGCTCAAGGTCTCATGAAAAAAAAAATCCTGTTTTCTGTGTTTTCTCCTATTAGTTGTTGTGGATGCACGGCCACTCTCCTGGGCACCTGATGTAGTGTGCAAAGGACACACAAATTATCCATTGTGCGTCCCTTTTAGGGCAGCAGCTCATTTACCTATTGCATTGAGTGTCCAGGAGAGGTGGATGTGCGCGCGTTAAAAAATAAAACATGCTCCCAGTTTGGATGCATGTTTTTTTCGTGATGATATTGCATCAGCCTGCTAGACTGAGGACTCCAGGGAAGATATGCTATCAGAATTATCATCCTTCAAGCAGAGGTGCAATTTTTCAGGTGATAACAGATTTGAAGCCTTTGCTTTTCCATGTGGCTGACACGCAGGAGTTATAAAAGGTCATGTTCCTGCATAACTCGTCACAAACATAATAGAGTTGCAGTCCTATAAGATATGTCTCCTGTGGTGTTAGTACATTTTTTGACTTTGTGGATATCAAGTCTAAGACAGGTGTGCTAATGATTGAAAGTCTAAATTAATCATATCTTTGTGTATAGCATTAAGGCAAAAGAAGGTATTGTCAGCTGATGAGCTCATGAGCCTACAACAAGCCTCTTTTGGAAGACTGCCACAGAGAAAACTGCCACAGTGAAAACTGCATAGCCAAATTCCCAGAGGTATCATGTGGAAGGCATGATTTCTGCACTTTCATTGTTGTTTAGTGGAAACAACTTGTAAATTGTCAAGATACTTTATTTGTAATCCTCTAACTGACCACAGATTGTAATCCTCTATATGTTGTATCGTTATACATGTAAAATGTTATATGTACTGTTGTTATACCTGTAAACTGTTTTGAAGGCCAGTACCAAACAACGGTAAATAAAAAAATATCCAAATAAATAAATAAATAAATACAGGCATTTTTTTTGGCACTTGAGGGTTGGCGGTGTCCATGTCTGTTACAAAGCAGGATCAGTGAGCATCTATGCTTCCAATAGATGTCTATCAGGCTCCCTGGTGTAGACAATCTTTTGTGAGTAATTATTACTCTGACTACCTCTTTAGCAGGTAGGGACAAGCTTGACACAGGCATCATTGATGATGAACATGCCAGGAACAGCACTTTGTAGCTTTTGGTGGTTACCAAAGTGCTGGAGGGAGTCTGTAAACAACCCTAACACATGTGTGTGTGTGTGTCTGGGTGAGTGATGTGATGTGCTGTGCTGTGTAAACCTTGGTCTATATCAGTGTCTGGGAGTGATGTAGGTATGGTTGATTTCTTCCTTACCACACCAGTGCATATACCAGAGCATGAACAGTATGTGCACCCAATCAGCACACACTGGTTTTAGCCACAAGCATTCCTGTGCTTCCACTTAATTGGATGGAAGCTTCAGGTATGGTAATGTGTAGGCGATTAGAAAATGAACTCACACATTGATACCTAACATTCCACTTTGCCCTGGCCCCATGTATTCATTCATCCAAGAGTGAGTTGAGAACCATAGCAGTATAAGAGCTCAGATATCCAGTGCCACTTTGCCAGATGAGTATGAAATTAAGTTGAGATTTGGCTGTAGTTGCCCGTTTTGTAGCCACATCTTGACAACTCTCATAATGTAGCTTGGGCACTGAGCCACACAGGTAGAGACCTACATACTTATGAGGCAAAGTGGCAGCTGAGTGGGTAATGCAGTGGTCTGGGAGGTTATCAGTAGCCTTTCAGTTTTGCTGCCAAAGTAAATCACACCTTGCTCCCAGACTTGCAAAGTCTCCCATTAAATGGATGTGTGTTCACTGGGGTACAATGTGACATGTAATAGTCTCACGAGCATAGAGTTCACATGTTAGGGCACTAAGAAGAACTTAGATTAGAGCCTTTTGGGATTTTATAAGATGTTACTGCTTGCTGCATCAGCAGTTAAATATCCGGTCACAATATTCGGGTTCCAAACCTGCTCCTCCTGTGCCATGGGTTCACAGCACATCTCTGCACCAGCCTTTTTGTGTGTTATGTGCTAGTCACTGTGCTTGTCTGCCTGTGGTCTTTGTGGCTTGCTATGGTTTATGAGGGTCTGGTTGTTGGGTGTGTTTGACTCTCTTTTACTGTCATTGTGAGGGTTTCAGTGTAAGTGTGTCTGGGAGTCTATGTGGTTCTCTGACAATCTGGATGTGGGGGGGGGGGGGGGGGGGGGGAATAAGTTCTTTGAGTGATTACTTGCAACCTGTAGGCCCATGTGTGTGTGCATCAATGGGATCTTGTATGCAAGATGAAGATGTATTCTAAGAGTCCTTTCCACCAATCTGAAGCCGTTTAGTTGCATTGTAATTAGTTAGCTGACATGTATTAATGATACTCCCCAAAAAACATTTTGAGGCATTTTGAGAATGAAGCCACACACTGCCTGTAAGGGCTCATTTTGAGGACATGAAGGTGCCCATAGGAGTCCATTAGTACATACACATTTCCACTGAGGCAGATAGCAAGCAGTTCTGGACACAATGACATCACACATTCTGAGTGGCAGAGAACGAGACGCACACAACCAGATATTAACATCCAAAACTTATATATATGTCTGCATTCCTAGTATCTGAATATATGTACACAGTTACACATGCATATCTTTACCTTGGCTAAGAAGCCAGTACTACTTAGTGTGAATGAAGGGGGCCGGGGGTGTGAAAGATTCCAATGTCCTGACTTAACTCACAGTAGTTTATTAGGCCTATATGTGGTGAAGGACACCTACAGTGAAGATGTACACCTGCATTGTGCTGCAAACACTGTGGTACACCTTCTGTGTAGATGGCCAAGGCTATACATCTGCTACTCCTGTCCTTGTAAACAGATCTTCCCAAGAGAATCTACAAACATCTTATGGATTTTCAACATGGAATGCTCATGTATAGTAAGGTGTACACTATTGGGGAAGGCCTACTAAGGAACACTTTACCATACATGTCTACTCTGCAGGTTCAGCTATGGCTGTCCCAGATGGCAAAGTAAGAAGTAGTGAGACATCATGCATGCTAGGGAGCTGTAGGTGAACAGAGCTGAAAGCTGCTGCTTGGATGTAACTTGTCAGCCCAAGACAAAATACTATTCCTTGGCAAATGGATGGTGGGACTCACATATTGTTTCCAGTGTCTTTTGAGGCCAAATAGCCCTAGCTTCAGTTGTGCAAAGCAAGCATAGAGTGTGGCAGTAGCATACCTGTAGCTACAGCTTTCAGTGTGTTCCAATGTAGCTGAACTGTACACATGTCACAGCTGCTAATGTGTGTGGTACCCTGCTACTATGAATCACACTGAAAGCATGTGAGTCTTACCTGCATCAGAGACAGCTGTGTACATGATTTGTGGATATACTATACACCACCTTCTTTATACGAGTACATTATATATCCTGAAGTCCATCATCAAAAGCCATTTAGAAGGGAAACTGTAAAGTGATCATTCTAAATAACTAATGTGCCATATTCATCCACTTATCTGGCTACATTATAGCCACTAGGGATGTGAATCGGTACCGGACTCATTTCTGGTATCAGGTTTGGGGAAAAACCATGGGAAATCTTCATTCTTAGCGTTTTTTATCATGCCGAAAAAACAAAACAAAACACCTGAACCTTTAAATTTAATTATTTCGAATCCCCCATCCTCCCGACCGCCCCCCCCCCCCAAACTTTTTTAAAGTACTTGGTGGTCCAGCGGGGGTCCCGGGAATGATCTCCTGCTCTCGGGCCATTAGCTGCCAGTAAACAAAATGGCGCCGATGGCCCTTTGCCCTTACCATGTGACAGGGGCTATCTGTGCCATTGGCTGGCCCTTATCACATGGTAGGAGCAATAGATGGCCGGTGCCAAAAACCACCCTGAACCTTTAAATTTTATTATTTCGAATCTCCCACCCTCCTGACCCTCCCAAAACTTTTTTAAAGTACCTGGTAGTCCAGCAATGGTGGAGCAATGGTGCTCCTACCATGTGACAGGCATCTTAGCATATGCAAGCCAGACCAGGTTTATATTGTCAAGAGACAGCATAGTTATCATGTAACATAAACAGAATGTATATGCAATGACAAGAATCAGGAGGTTCTACTCTATGAAGATAAAGAAATCCCGGAGGTGTCAAAAATCTTCTATTTTTCAAGTAAAATTGGGGAAAAAGTAGAAGAAATTGTAGAAACTTCAAGTATTGGAGTTTCGACCTTTCTTGAAGAATCAATAGACATAATCCATAAGAGGGCTACCTTATTTGTCTCTATGCAGGTAGAAGCAGACAAGGACAAGGTGTTTAAGGATTTCCTAAAACACAAAGACCTTAATTTCTGTGGTCAGAAAATCTTAATGTTCCCTGATGTCTCGCGGGTTACGCAGGCAAAGAGGAAACATTTTCTATCCCTAAAGGTGAAATTACTTGCTATAGGAGCAAGTTTCTTTTTAAAATATCCTAGTATATGTTTAGTAACCTATCAGGGAAAGAAATACAGCTTTTCTGACCGCTTACATTTGGAGACATTTATATTGGATAAAGTTGTAGTAGGTAGAAGTAGCGAAGATCCATAAAACCAATTAGTCTCTCTCTCCTTTAATAGACTGTGAAGTCAATTATGTTTATATAATTCTGAAATAGTCTCCCCCATGTTATAGTTTTAGTAATGAAGATGGAAATCAATGTTGTAACATTTGGATATATTGTGAAGTGATGTACATCTGTCTTACTTCTTTAATTTTGTTTAAGATTTAAATGAAAATTGAATAAAGTATAAATAAAAAAAAACAAAACATATATTTTAACCAGTGGCAGCTGGTGAGATATTAGGCTGAGTAGGCAGTGAATGAAGGGAAGGAGGAAGATGAGTATTGATGAAAATTACAGCCGTGGCATCCCCACCCACACATCTTAAAAAACATGTCAGTTGGGGATTTTGAGAATTTTACTTGTAAATATAAAATACAGGCAGTAGTGCTAACAAAACTAGAGAAACAGAGCGATTATTTCATTATAATAAATGCTTTTTTATAATTTTAATTGTATGTAGATTATATAAATTAAGTGCTATCAATTCCCATAATCAGGTATCTAAAATGAATATAACCTTTTCTACATTTTGTTGTCTGAGGTTTTTTCCTCTGCTGCTTTCATTGTGTCTGCTCTCTGACTTTCTTTCCTGGCTCTCCCTTGCAGTTTACTTTTTCTTCAGTTTCTTTCTTTTTTCCATCTCTTCCAATCCCCTGTCCATCTTTCTGAATCCTTCACTTCTTTTTTTTTCCATCACATCTCCACCTCTTTCCCCTCTCCAACTTGAGACACCTCTATTATCTTTCTTCATTGTTTCTTACCTCTCCACTTCCCCTTGCCATTCTCCTTCCACTGTCATTCCTTCTCCTTCATCTCCCAAGCTGCAGTGTGCCGAGGCACATCCCTGAATATTCAGCCAGCTGATGCCTTCCAATTGCTGCAAGAGGCCCACATCCTGCCTCAACCTGTACACCTCTCTGTATACTCGACCTATATACTACTGAATTCCTGGTGGCAGTGGTTCGGAGAGCTGTTTGGGGTCCAGGGAAAAACAGCATATTCTGACCCCTTCCCCTCCCTTTCTCCATCTCACCCTCTGTTTCTTTCACACTTCATTAACTTTTTGCTTATCCCTCAGTTTCCCTTGGTCTCTCTTTCTCTTACACCCTCCTCTGTACCACATTTCTTCCATCTCCTCTTATGCCTCATTTCAACAGCTGTCTGGAATTTCTATGGACTGCAGTGCCTACTTCCTTCATGGGCTGTACAATGAACATTCCAGTAGACATCTAACTCTTAGCCCAGCCATAAGACGCAGAAATCCTTTTATAAATGTCCTTTCCTTTGGAATTATTTCTGCCTTCATGCATCAGATGACTGTAACTCCCGTTTCCAACTCAGGATTCTGAAGGAGTCAGACCTTGTTAAGGATTTTTCCTGGTCATTTCTTGGATTTTTATATAGTTTTAATGCTACAGTCAGGAATTATTAGGCAGGGAATGGCAAATAAAATGGAGGATGTCATAATGCCTCTGTATCGCTCCATGGTGAGACCACACCTTGAATACTGTGTGTAGTTTTGGTCGCTGCATCTAAAAAAAGATATAGCTGCACTAGAGAAGGTACAGATAAGGGCAACTAAAATAATAAAGGGCATGAAACAGCTCTCCTATGAAGAAAGGCTAAAGAGGTTAGTTAGAGCTGTTCAGCTTGGAGAAGAGACAGATGAGGAAGGATATGATAAAGGTCTATAAAATCATGAAAGGACTTGAATGGGTAAATGTGAATCGGTTATTTACTCTTGCAGATATTAGGACTAGGAGGCACTCCATGAAAATTAGCAAGTAACACATTTAAAACAAATCAGAGAAAATTCATTTTTACTCAATGCACAATTCATTGCCAGAGGATATGGTTAAAGAGCTAGTGTAGCTGGGTTTAAAAATGATTTGGATAAGCTTCTGGAGGAGAAGTCCATAAACTGCTATTAATCAAGTTGACTTAGGGGTAGATCTTAAAAACATACGCGCGCGCATACTTTTGTTCGTGCACCAGGCGCGAACAAAAGTACGCTGGATTTTATAAGATACGCGCGTAGCCGCGCGTATCTTATAAAATCCAGGGTCGGCGCGCACAAGGGGGTGCACATTTGTGCAACCTGCGCGCGCCGAGCGCAGCGCGCGCTGCCTGTTCCCTCCAAGGCTGCTCCGATTTCAGAGCGGCCTCGGAGGGAACTTTCCTTCGCCCTCCCCCCACCTTTCCCTCCCTTCCCCTAACTAACCCACCCCCCTGGCCCTATCTAACCCCCCCCCTTACCTTTGTTGGCAGATTTACGCCTGCTGAAAGCAGACGTAAATCTGCGCGCGCCAGCAGACTGCTGGCGCGCCATCACCCGACCCAGGGGCTGGTCCGGAGGCCTCGACCACGCCCCCAGGCCGGTGCCACGCCCCCAGGCCCGCCCCCAAAACGCCACGTCACACCCCCGAAACGCCGCGTCATTCCGCAACGCCCCCAACACGCCCCCGACACGCCCCTTTTACGAAGCCCCGGGACTTACGCCGGACTTACGGCCGGATTTACGCGTGCAGGGCATTTAAAATCCGCCCCTTAGAGAATAGCCACTGCTTATTACTGGCATTAGTAGCATGGGATCTATTTAATGTTTGGGTACTTGCCAGGTACTTGTAACCTGGACTGGCCACTGTTGTAAACATGATGCTGGGCTTGATGGACACTTGGCCTGACCCATTAAGCAACTTCTTATGTTTATATGTTTAGCTCATGGAAGTAGCAACTCAGCAGCCAGCTGAATTGGCCCAGGAAGTGTTTGTCAGTCTGTTAAGTTAAACTTGTATAGCATTATCAGAAAGAAGAACTCCATAGTGGCAAATGCTGCTGTTTTTGCTATAGTTCAAGAAATTCCTACGTCTCTTTATGATTGTGCCTGTGGAAGGAATTGTTATAAATAATGCTCTTATAAACAAATTGACCTGATTTTGGAATTGCCTTCTTTGGAGTGGTCTAAATTCTTGCCGCATGTCTAAGTTACTTTATGAAATAATAAAGGGGTCTCCTAAAGCTATAGAAATAATCAGAGAAAATTTCCCTGTCTAAAGAAGGCCTCCGATTTCGGAGCGGCCTTGGAGGGAACGGAGATGGCTCGGCGCGCGCCGGCTGCACAAAACTGGCAGCCTTGCGCGCGCCGATCCTGGATTTTAGCAGATACGTGCGGCTACGCGCGTATCTACTAAAATCCAGCGTACTTTTGTTTGCGACTGGTGCGCCAACAAAAGTACGCGAACGCACATTTTTTGTAAATCTACCCCATAATGAATATGTAGACTTTACCCCTTTGTGGGCTGTTATAAAGCTTCCCTCTATGTGCCTGTGACAAACCGCTAAGCTGTCTCCTCCTTCCTTATTTTGTTTCAGCCTCATTTTCCTTTCATTTATTTTTTAATCTAGATCCTCCCTTTCCCTGTATGTGAGTCAGTGCTGCTTTGCGGCACATTCCAGCCTTTTGAACGTGAAATAGTGCAATTTAATAATTACTTATATGTAACTAATTTCTGCTCAGCTACCAGATATCCCAAAAATAAAAAACAACTACATCTACAGTCCGTATTGGATTCGGTTGGTATTTTGAAAAAAAAAATCAAACTAAGGGCTTGATTCACTGTGGCTTTTCTCTCATTCTATGTCTATTGGAAAAATGCTTATTGAATGAGGCCCTAAGTAGCTTGAATTTTTGTTCACAGCATGATACAGTTGACTCCTACTCTCTCTTTTAGAGGAAGTTTTTATCTTCACACCTCATTGCATGCCTGAATACACTTCAATGGATTGTCATAAATATTAAAATTTGTCTATCATTTCATTCTTCATACTTAAAGCATCCTCCTCCTTACATTCAACCTTGGATGTTGACAGTTGTGAAGAAGTGTTTGTTAAGTTTCTTTTATTATACATAAAGATCCTAGTTTCCTGCACCACAGTTTAGAAAATGCTGCAGCAAAGCTTCTGATATTCTGTGGTACATTTATATACATTTGAATTATTTTGCATATTATGTGATGTTAATTTATTTTTCATAATAAAAATAAAGTGATTTTTGCAGCCTTGCTTTGTCTTAGGAAATTTAACGAGTGTGGAATTTCAGGTATTGATGTGAGAAAGGAGAGCAGAAGGAGATCTCAGGGATAGGGAGAAGAAAGGGATGGAGGATTGGGTATGGGGGGGTGGATAAAGAGGGAGGCGGTACTGGAGAAAGGAAGACGAGAATAAGGGAGGATTGGAGATGGAGAGTAAGAAGGATCAGGGATGGGGAGGCAGAAAGATCACACAACCCCCAGCCTTGTATTTCAAATAATCCTTGCCCATCTCAAATCCCTCCGTCCTCTCTACCCCCAGCCCGACCCAAATACTCTTCTCCCTTTTCCCTCTCCTAGTGCACGCTCTTTGTCAAGTACACACATTTGACAGCAGACAGTGCCTCCTCGCGGCCAGTGCTACAACTAGTATGGTCCCTACCTACAGACATCACCAAAACACTAAGGGGTAGATTTTAAAAGAAGCGCGCATGCGTCCATGTGCTTGTGCTTCCAAGCGTGCGCCGATTTTATAACATGTGTGCGTGCCGGCACACGCATGTTATAAAATCCGGGGGCCGTGCCCACAAACGCGCCGGATTTTATAATCTGTGTGCGAATGTGCGTGCGGCACGCGCAAGGGGGGGGGGGGGGATGACTTATGCAATTTCCGCGCGGCGATGCATCCCAGCCTTCCTCAGTTCCCTACCACTCCGCTCCAATTAGGGAGTGAGCTGGGAGGGAACTTGCCTACTTAGCCTCCCTTCCCCTTCCCCTCTCCTCCCCACCCCCCTAACCCCTACCTATTCCTTTTTTTTTGTTTCAGTACTTACTTCAGAGCCCGACCTGAAGTAAATTGCGCATGCTGGCAGCTGGCTAGCGTGCGAGGCTCCGGGACAGCGAACAATGGCGCTGTCCTGGCCTGCCCCCGCTCCGTCCTGCTCCCAGCCCGCCCCCTTCAGGAAGGCTGGCACTTGTGCACATACTGGTCTTTACACGCTTGGCCGGGCCTAGTTGAAAATTAGCTTGGCACGTGCAAGGTCCGGCCATACGCATAAATGCCGGATTTTAAGCACGCAGTCGAATAAAAATCTACCCATAAGAGTATTCTATACATATTGTAGATGTTCATTTCCCTGCTGTTAATTGGGTACTGACAATTGTTGGCATTCCATTTTATGTTTATGTACTATTGAAACTGCTGGGTAATCTTTTTTTGTGTTTAAGTTTATTTTCCAAAGCATCTATCCACTAGTATATCTGGCAAATACTCATTTCTATAAATCTAGAGCATGGGGGGAATAAACCACACACATGCATTTCAAGAAACTGAGGAAATCAATAACAAGATTATGGAAGATTTTTTTTTAGCAAAAACATGTAAATTCATGTTTCCTTGATATTGACCACAACTATGAATCTCTAATTTAGGGAGATTAGAATAGGTTTGTTGTTACTGTAGCAAGAATACATGGTGACATATTTTTCATCTCCGTTCACTCATTGTCACAGGGTTTAGCTGTTTTTCTGTCCTTGATATAAATCCACCTCATCGTCTGGTAGCATTTGGGATGAGAACCTAAGGTTTCATGATTGAAAAGTAAGATACCTAAGAGGCCAATTTGCTAAAGGGAGATAAATTTTGCATGTAACTGTAGTTCATGTTATTTGCAATTGTGCAATGTGCATACTATTTTACCTTTCAGCGTGCAAAGCAGATTTTACAAAGTTTTTCATCTTTGCAAATGCTAAAATTTGTGCATGCTCATGCTTGCAAACATTTATATAATTTTATAGTTAATGAGTCATTGTGATGCAAAATTTATGCAAAACAGCTAATTAACTATTTAGCATATAGAAAAAGAACATGCAAAATTGGCTTTGCAAAGTCAGTTTCACAGGGCCTTTAACTATTTTTCACTGAGGTATAGTTAAAGTTTCCTAAGTTTCCTGTACAAAATATGCACAAGATATTTTTCTGTCTGATTCATATGCCCATGTAGACAATTCTTGCATGCAAAACATGATAGTGCATGCAAAAACATACAATTTAGTACCTAAGCCTCTAAGGGCCTGCTTCATCAAGGTATTTTCCCACAGACACAGAATGGGAGAAAAGCCTTAGTGAATCAGGTAGTAATAGAGGGTGAAATGCCATTTTTATTCAAATCTTTTGAATTCATTTCTGAGAAAGTGTTGAAACAGTAAAGATGCACGTACAGTATTTAAGCATCATAGAAATTCTTTGGCATCTATCGCAACAACATTCAAGGAACTATAGCAGGCTAATGATATACTTACTTTATCAAATCACAACAGATGTGTATGAGCTGCTTTTCTCCCTCTGGTGGCTAAATCTGACAAAAGATAATGGTATTACAGCAAAGCTCAGCAATGTTTATTATACTGTAGTCACACACATTGTCATTGTTTTTAATGGCTTGTCTACAATTTCATTTTTTTTTTGCCCCAACTCTATTTTAAAAGTAAGAAACAAAGAGGACAACAATGTGATGAATCCTGACAAAATGCAGGATTAAATACAATCAACCCATTTTTGAATAGTGAATATAGAAACTCATATATCCATAAACTGCAATAAATCAGTCTGAAAAAGAAATTCCATTATAGTTATAACTCCTCTTGTTGACTTATAAAGGTAGATAATCCAATTATAACACAGTATAGAGTAAGTATATATGCCTATTGCTTGTATATGACAAAAAGATATCTCCTTAACCAATAAAACCACACACTAACATACATTCTGACTCAGTGAAGTTAGGTAAATGCTTGCTTATACAGCCAGATCTTTAACTTTTTTTCTAAATGTCAAATAATTATATACTTCTTGGAGGTCTTGTGGCACCAAGCTCCATATTTCTGGAATATAGTATGTAAGAACCCAAAATAATAACAAATACAAAGCACAAGGAAGTGCCTTCACAGGTCAAGAATGGTCTTCTTTGGAAAAGGCTGAACAGGCAAGTAGGCCTCACAGCTCAAAAGGTTACAGAGTCACTGGATAGTTCTCAAACCTTATGGAGACAGCGGCATGTGCACTTATATATATATATATATATATATATATGTCTTTCTTAACTTACTTGAATGAAAAATACAGCTACTAAAAGACCCTGGTTGACGAAGTAGCAGCCAGGTTCAAATGTATCACTTCTTCACAGTAAGGGCACCCAGGTATCTGAAAAACCATAAAGGTATGGTTAATATCTTATAAGGTATACAGAAAAGAATGTTGTGAAAGTTTTCACTATTTTATTCTAACCTCTTGGGAATACTATTTCAGCTTCATTAGATTCAGATATTGTTAGATTCTTTGTAACACCACTCCATAACTTATAGAGAACAGGTATCATCTTTGCAACACTAGTCCAGATTTGGTTTTAGTGGTATGCCACTGAAATCATACATCTTCCCTTCTTTGTTCGCAGCTCAAATTAATAACTGATGTGAACCAGGTTTGACCTGTGATCCCACCTGGCCAATGACATTAGAAAAAAGTTACCATGATTGACATGTTCACCTTTAGTCCTACTGTTGCGCTCGCTGTTCGCAGACCCTGACTGCGAGCAGCCTCACTCATCCTAGCTCGACACCACCGTTGGCCCTGACTCCTCTCTTCATGGCATGGATTTGCTGCCATTGCCGCTTCCTCCCCATAGCTGAGGATCCGCTTCCGACGCCGCTGTCCACGGTGGAAAGGGCCACCGCTGACTCCACCTCCTCGGGGTGGGGAGAGCCGCTGCCCAGGCTGTCCATCTTCACAGCTGAGGAGCCGCTATCAACGCTGCTGTCCGCGGAAGGAAGAGCTTCCATTTCTACTGCATGCCAGCCCTGCTCTTCCCGTGGCAGGAGAGCCGCTGCCGACCCTGCCTCCCTATGCGGCAGGGGGACAGCCGCTGATTCTCTTCTTCTCACAGCAGGAACGCCACCAGCGATGCTGCTGCCTCCACCTATCCTCAGGCTCCTGCATAGGCATGCGCACCTCTCTTTAACATTTAAAGGGCCAGCGGCAGGAAAAGCCGTGTGGCCCCAATAGCCCTATAAAAGGGCTCAGCTTCCATTCCTCTGGGCCTTCACATGGATCCTCACGATCGTCTGTGCTTCCTTCACCATGCAAGGTTCTCCATGGTCTTCGCCTGTCTTGATGGTCTTCATGTTAGATGTTCCTGGTCTCCAGTGAATGTTCCTGGTCTTGTTCTTTGTGGAAGCTTCTTCGTCATCTGTCCGGTGTTCCTGATGTTCCATATTCCTGATATTCCTTGTTCTTGATATTCTGAGTTCCTGATGTTCCAGTCCTGGTCCTGATGTTCCAGCTTCTGGCTCTTTGCCCGCTTCCAGGTTTACTTCTCATCCAATGAGAAGTGGCTGACTACATCTTTGTAACGTCCACAACAATGGTTTATAAATGGTCTGTAGTTAGAAAAGCCAAAGTTATGGTGACTTTTAAATCTATGTGCAACAAAAGGCTTCTCTATATTGGACAGTCCAAATCCTGCTTTAACATGTTAAATGATTTGCCTATAAATCTATAACTGATGAACATGTGAGAGACAGTGTGAATGGAGACTGGTAAAAGAGAGAGAGACGAAGGGAGGTGACTGGTTAGAGAAAGAGAGAGACAGGTTGGGGGATGACTGATGAGATAGATTGGAGTGGAAGGGGACTGGTGTGAGAGAGACTGATTGGGAGGGTGACTGGGGAGAAAGAGGGAGAATTGAATGGGGGAGACTAGTGAGAGTGAGAGACAAGTATGTGGGTGTGATGGGGAGAGAAAAAGACTGGTTTGATAGGGGACTGTCTTCACTGGTGAGAAAGAGAGAGGTATGAGGGATGACTGGTGAGAGAGAAATAGAGACTGGTGAGGGAGTGATTGGTGACAGAGAGAGACTGGTATTGGGGTGGATGAGAAAATGAGAGAATGGAGTGGGGGAGTGACTGGTGAGAGAGAGAGGGATTAGTTTGGGGAGTGACTAAAACAACTTAATTTTAAAAAAGGCTGAAGGGAGGCAGATAGTGCTTCACTGCTTATTACAGGTACTAACAAAGATAATCATAGTGTGTACATATCATGAAATGAGGGAATTTAAAAACAAATCAAAACAACGAACCATTTTAAAAACAAAATCAAGCAAAGAAACAACACAAAATTAAAATGACCCCCCTACTGCACACCCGGAGCCTCCAACAAAACAAGAGTCTGAAAGGCAATTGAGACATTCCTGGAGAGACAGGCTTCCTCTAATGCTGACATAGCAGGAGCTCATAGATAAGCACTGCCTTCCTTGCAGTTACAGCTAGCAGCTGGTCTGACCTTGTGGTGGGAGCCTAAAAGCAATCTAGTTTCCTGCCCAAACCTGCAAATAACAGATATATCTCCTCAGCCTTCCAGTCCTAAAAGTCTGGACCTAATACCATGATGGCTTTCAGCCAAAACAAAATTTTTTAAAGAGATCATGTATAAGGGCTTGGTTGATGTTGTTATTTTATCACATGATTTTAACATTGTTGTTTTATGTTATAGTGTAATTTAAATGTGTGTATTTTTTTTTTCAATCTTTATTGAATTTTTAAATATACAACCAAGTACACCTTAATCTCCGCATAATAGCAGACATCTGGAATTATATTATCAAGAAACACAATTTAAACAGAAATACATCAAATAGCTGCACATAGTCCACAAAATTGGGGAGAGATAAAATACAATATAAACTAATAAATGTTTAGCCATTTACTACAATATGGATCGTTAATCCAATTTTATGGAATAGCACTATTATCTGAAGAAACCAACCTTCTAGCCAGAAAATTGTCCAGCTGGGTTACATCATAAAAAACATATCTATTTCCTTGAAATTTAACCATATACTTAAAAGGAATTTTCAGATGAAATACTCCCCCTATGTCTAAAATGTTCTGCCTTTATTCCAGGAAATGTTTATGATGATACTGAGTGCCCATCACTACATCTGAGAAAATGGAAGAAGTTCATATTCAGCAGGGTGATTAGTGGACAAGTTATCCAGATAACTTATCCTGTATATTCAGCAGGATAAATGTCCTGCTGAATACACCTGCTTAAAGTTATCCGATTACTTGTAGCCGGATAACTGAAAATATTAATGACTATTTGAATATAGCTGTTTATTTTTAAGTTATCCAGCCATTTGTGACCGGATAATTTTCTACTTAACCAGATATCTTGAAAAGATATCTGAATAAGTAGCGCTGTTAAAGCAATGAAAACATTTCAAATATAGGGGCCTCTGGGGCAATCTCCTCCCTCCACGATATCTAGATTAGGTGGATATCTCAGCCCCTCCCTGGAATGCCCTCAAAATGCCCCTTTATTATCCTGATATATTCTATAACTAGTTACCCAGCTAGAATTTAGCCAGAGAAAGGCTGGAAATTTTAACTAGGTAAGTCATTTAGCGGATAACTATCAGGTTATCAATCTAAATGGCATTTGAATATGAACCTTGACATTTTTTCCCCATAGGAAAGTGCATTCTTTAAGACAACAGAAAAATTCTAAGACCAGCGGCTTATCAGATTCCTTAAGAAATTCTATCCTGAATAAAAATGTTTGAATTTTCCAGGAAAATTCTATCCTGAATAAAAATGTTTGAATTTTCCAGGAAACCAGTAAGATAGGTTTGTCAACTGGCTCCAGATTTTCAGAATAGGTTAATGCAGTCATCATTTTACTCCCTTGCATATGGGTATTTATAGTCTTGTTTTCTTAGGGAATGCAATAGGGAAATCAGAATAAATCCCAGCATGCAATGGGGTAAAACCAGGACTGGATCAACTTGTCCTGAAAATCTGAACCCAGTTGGCAACCCTACAGAAAGATCAAAATAGTGTTCTCTAACCTCACTATCCCCTTTGCCAAGCTTAATAGATTGTAAATAGTGCACTTTAACTATTGAGGGGATAATGCCCTTGGAAAAGTCCATGAGGTCCACAAGGAATCTCTTAAACATTTCTAAGGCAGAAACTATAAAACATTTAGGAAAATTTAACATCCTTAAGTTACATCTTTTGGCAAAATTACCCAAAATTTCCAACTTTCTTTGTCAATTTAAATTGTCTTTCATCATCGTAGTATTATGATCAATCACTGTAGAGATCTTATTATCTAAAGAGAACAGTTCTTCAGCTTGTTCTTAGATTTTCGGTGAGTGCTCATTTAATTGAAGAGACATATTACCAGTGGAACATATTATAGTGTCAATTCTAGTTGATAAGGTATTATCTAACCTGGTAATTGCGGTCCATAAACCATCCAGCATTATGTAGGAAAAAACTCAATCCTTGCTTACAAGGACAAACAGCTAAGATGGATCCTCTAGCATCAACAAAAATGGATATTAGCCTATTTGGGCTATGCATAGGTAAATGTAGAGAAAAAAATGGACAATGCCTGTTCTGCCATGGGCAACCAAAAAGAGACTCTGCAGTGCTGTGTACGTGACTAAGCTGATGGATTTATTGGACCTTTCTGGCCAAGCTGATGCCTAAAAAGAGGCCAAAAGCAACATAGGACCATCTAGCCCTGTGTGAATCAGTTCTGAAATAACACTGGGGCCTCTCTTTATAGTCCTCACTCCCTATCAGGGATCAGAGTTTATCAGAGTCCTGTCAAACGTGGGCAACTGTCATTCTTCAGAACTGACCGCTTGCGGCTAATGGAGAGAAAGCAATATTTTCACTTCCACTGTACTGCAAAGCCATCTGAGTCCTTGAAGGAAATGATCCATCAGGAATGAGTAAGATCATGACCTCTTGTTGAACAACCCAATATTTGGCTAATGAATTGGAAAGTCTCAAGTATTGGTTGGGATGAGTTGGGGGCAGAGGAAGGCCTGGGCTGGTAAAGCCTAACACTGCCCTTCTTTTCTTTCCGATCAAGAGTCTTCTAAATAAATTATTCTGGAGGCAAAACTGCAATTCATGGGGAATGGATGGCCGGTGCCATCTTGTGCTCCTACCATGTGACAGGGGCTGACCAATGGCACCGGTAGCCCCTGTGACATAGTAAGGGCAAAGGCTATTGGTGCCATTTTGATTACTGGCAGCCGACGGCCCGAGTGCAGGAGATGGCTCCCCGACCCCCGCTGGACCACCAGGGACTTTTGGCAAGTCTTGGGGGACCCTCCTGACCCCCACAACACTTGCCAAAGGTCCCTGGTGGTCCAGTGGGGTTCCAGGAGCCTTTGCCCTCATTATGTCACAGAGGCCAACCAATGGCACCTGTGACATAGTAAGGTCAAAGGCTATCGGTGCCATTTTGAATACCGGCAGCTGAGGGTGTGAGTGCAGGAGATGGCTCCCAAACCCCCCGCTGGACCACCAGGGAGTTTTGGTAAGTCTTGGGGGGGGGGGGGGTGTCAGGAATGGGAGGTTGTAGTTAATTGAATTTTAGCCGGGAAACAAATAAGAATGAATGCATTAACCTATCGGGGCCCCCTTGCCGAATGCAACATATCTGCTCCCCGATGAATACGAATTCCGAATGCAACGTATGGCGTCCCTCTGCACATCCCTACTTTTCCAACCCCAGCCACATATATCCATATAATGCCTCCTTCCAGCCATATATACCCACATATTCTGCCACCTCCCTTAGCTATTTACAGTACATTTACCTCATCACCACAAACACACTCCTACTCCTCCCCTCATGATGGCCAGGCCTCTCTTTTCCACCCTCATAGGGTGATAGAAGGGGGAGAATTGGGGTCTTCTTTTTGTTTGAGATGAAGTGGGAGGGAGGGTGATTGCTAGATTTAATCCTGTTATCCATGCCCTAACTGATGGACACTCTACCTGGGCAACAACAAGCTAGGTGGAGAGAACGTTGGCCAAATCTCTTCTTGGAGTGTGTTTCCTCACTCCGAAGGTCATCAAATTTTCACAAGAGACCACTGTTCTGTTCGTACGTCTCATGTTGAATGTGAACGTGGCCCCCAACCCCCTACGCTCATACCTAATCCCCACCTCGAGTTACTAGGTGGGCCTACCATGGGGATACAACTACCTTTCTAGGGAGTAGTCTCTCTCTCTCTCTCTCTCTCTCCCCCCCCCATGCCTGTCCGGGAACTAAACAGAGGTGTGAGACAATTACTCAGTTTCATATGACCTAAGAGCGGAAGTAGTCTGGACACTGTCGTGCAGTTCGTTGGTTTTACCGCGAAGATATTTCGCGGTTTGCAAACACATTTGTGCAAATCACAAAAACATCGCCGCACGCGATGTTTCCCCACTGCACGAAAAAAGCCTCATTTGCATGGGACACGCCCCTTAATGCGATATTGGTAAATAAAGCCCTTAGTCAGCTAACCTGCTTTGAAAATCTATTCAAAGTAGTTAAAGGAAAGAATTGCAAAATGCAGAATTTTAATAGCAAAGACAGTTCTAGGATTCTGGTAATATTCAGCCATTTCTGTATTACCTGCCCTGTGTAATCCTATAAATGTGAGAAAATATCCATATCAGAGTTCTTGACATTTGTAGGATAAACATGTTCTTGTTAAACAGGTTGTGCAGCTCAGCTTTCTGGCTCCCTGTCAGGAATAAGATGGTCTGATCAATCGCCTACATGCCAGGGACAGGACGAGTCCGAGTGGGCAGTAGCAACTGTTAACACATAACATGGGGGGATAGTGATCAATCATTTCTCTCTCGCACGCACACTTGTTTACAGCATGGTATAAAAGAGCAGGACTTTCCAGTGTCCGGCGGGAGTAGGAGATATTGCCTCTATAGACGTATAGAGTGCTGGACACTGAAAACCCCCTTCTCGCCTTTGCTGACCTGACGACTCCTCGATACAAGGTTGATGACACGAAGGGTGCTGGATGGCATATGCAATCATGTGGTATGTAAATAACTTTCTGTAAATAACATCTATTACCATGATGTCACATTAATAAATGATGTCATAGATATTGTGTCAGAGTACCTTACTCTCTCATTCCCAACAACATCTTATATTTCAACACAATTTGATAACATACAGATCTTCTTGGGAATGAATATTATGAAACTATTTCCTAGTGTTATTTCTTAATTTAGAGGACCACCAATGATAAAACCAGAACTTGCCTACAGGAAAAAAATCTTTGAGCTTTTTTTTTTTTTTTTTTAAATTATTCTAGCAGCTTGTAAACTCCTGCCAATTTCTAGGAAGAAAACAAAAGGCCATTTTTACAAATATTTCTGCCATTTTGTGCCTGTGAAAAAATATCGTACAAACTAAAGACCAGATATATTTATATATATATATACAAAAAAGTGTTTGGCAAGGCCTCCCACTCCAATCTCCTGTATGACCTGTGGAAAAGAATACCAAGCAAGGCAGAACTAAAATGATGTCCTAGGTTTACAATGTTTGTAAAACCTAACTTGTACGTCTACTCTGTGCAAAAGTGACATTGTTTTATAAATGGTTCATCCCGAAAACCAAAAATGTATTTCACCTGCTCTTAAGAAGCAGCAGGGCCAGGTTACCAAGTTTTCAGATACAAAGGAATGATGTTTTCTTAGGGCCTTAATTAAACTCAGTGCAGTGGTTTCATTACTTCATCAAAAGCAAGAGGCTGAAACTAACGATTACTACAAATTATTATTGTTATTTATTTTTTTTAAATAAGGAGCTCTTATTATGATTTCCAAATTTATTTGAAAATTTGTGAGCAAGATAAATCCCATGGTTAGCTATCCCTATCTCAAAAGCTTACAAGCAAAATCTGAAGATGGGAAGATAGGTAAACTACTAGAAGTGTGGGTTATTTAATGTATATTTAATATTGTTGTACACCACTTTGAACTATTTATTTAAACTGGTAAGGTGGTTTATACATTTTAATAAATAAATTACTATGAGATTTGTTCAAAGTTACACCAAATATGGTAGATAATGTGATTTGGAATTTGTTCCAGATTAGTAAATCTATGTTCCATGCTATAGGTTACATATTTAGATCCTGATGCAATGCAGTGTTAGATTCCACTATCTAAGTTTACCTCTGCTCCTTTATTAGTAAATCGCAATTTATTGAAGCAGATGCGAGGATGATTAAATGACCATCATATTAGGCTTCACTGGCTTGAGTAAATCCCTTATGACTCAGCCTTTTATATAATCATCGGTCAACAACAATGTGAAAGTGCAACTTCGTGTTCAGTGATCATTGTACTTAAATTACTTTGTTTGATTTTTCATAATGCAATTAAAAATTCAACTTCGCAAGCAACATAAGCCAAAGAGAGTCAAAGAAGATCAAATTACTTATCTCATAATCCATTATGTAGTGGAATGCCGACCGTGAACCCCGATATGGGACCATGTTTCAAGCTCCTATTCTTCAAGGGACAGTTGTTAAATTCTTAGGGGTAGATTTTCAGATGTACGCGTGGGCGTACATGTGCGCGTTCTACCCGGCACGCACACATGTACGCCCAATTTTATAACATGTGCGCGCAGGTGCATGGAAAGAATGTTATAAAATTGGGGGTCGGCACGCGCAAGGGGGTGCACAATTGTGCACCTTGCGCCCGCAGAGTCTGCGCAAGGCCACACTGACTTCCCTCCCAGGCCGCTCTGAAATTGGAGTGGCCTCAGAGGGAACTTCCCTACTTCCCACTCCACCTTCCCTTTCCCTACCTCCCCCGCTCTTTCCCCCCACCCTTTTCCTCGTTTTTCTTTTGTTTCCAAACTTACTTCCCCGGCACAACGACAAATGACCGCTGTGTCAGAGGCCTCTGACCCCGCCCCCACCCCACCCTGGACTGCCCCACCCCACCCTCTCCCCACCCCCGCCCTGCCCTTTAGTAAAGCCCTGGGACTTAGACGCGTCCCGGGGCTTTACGCACATTGCTGGGCCTTTTGAAAATAGGCCCGGCGCACGTTACCTTTTGAAAATCCAGCCCTAATAGTTTAAGCATCTGCGAATCAATATAAAAATACCATGTAAGCTTTCTCAACAATTTATCACATAAATGGATTCGCTTCTAATACTCACTGATGAAAGCAGGCATTCTCTATAAACCTGGTGGCATATTTTTGCCGGAACTGATAACCTGAATGATGCCAGTTGAAAGAATTTAAACCACTCGGTCTGACACTCATTGTTAAAGAAACCTCCTAAAGTGGAAATGACAACCTGAAAGAGGCCTGTAGCTTTTAGGTCTTGTCCAAGGACTGAATATTTTCAACAGAAGTAATGACCTGAAAGATTTGTCACATGGGCAGCAAACAATGTAAATAACATTGGAGGATGAACAATCCGTGTGAACTTGGGCTTTGTGCTGAATACCCTTATGGTCAATCCAAACAGGACCGGTTATAACAGAATCACACATAGAACATTTCTTACAGGGCCAATGGCCCACAGGTAATTCCAAATGTATGGGATTTTGTGGTAAATATGAGTGCTCTAAGACATCTCTTAGACTGCGGCCTCGAGTGTAAGATACCAGAGAAGTGGTAGAGAACATGGGATGTATCAGTAGAATCGGCCAGTATCGACATATAAGTGAGGCAATGGCTGCAGATTTTGAAGAGAAATGGAGCATACACACTATAGGATATGATGGTTCACATATCTCATTATCTAGCAAAAGCCATTGTCTTTCCACATTTTTAGCTCTTTTATAGGCTCGTTTGATAGATCATGGAAGAGGATATCCACGCCACTGGGTTTATAGAGAATACCTGCTTTCATCAGTGAGTATTAGCAGCAAATGCGTTTATGTGATAAACTGTTGAGGAAATTTACATGGTATTTTTATAGTGATTCACAGATGCTTAAACTATAAGAATTTAACAACTGTCCCTTGAAGAAGAGCTGGAGAGGAGCTTGAAACAAGGTCCCGTGTCCGGGTTCACGGTTGGCATTCGACTACATAAAGGATTATGAGATAAGCAATTTGATCTTCTGACTTTGACTCTCTTTGCTTTATGTTGCTTGCGAAGTTGAATTTTTAATTGCATTATGAAAAATCAAACAAAATAATTTAAGTGCAATGATCACTGAACACGAAGTTGCACTTTCACATTATTATTGACCGATGATTATATAAAAGGTTGAGCCATAAGGGGTTTATTCAAGCCGATGAAGCTTAATATGCTGGCCAATTAATCATCTTCGCATCTGCTTCAATAAATTGTGATTTACTAATAGAGGAGGGGAGGTAATCTTTGATACCGTGTTTCCCCGATAGTAAGACACCCCTGATAGTAAGACGTAGTGGGAATTTTAGGGGGGTCGGCTAATGTAACACATCCCCCGAAAGTAAGACGTACCTGTCATTTCAAAAAAAAATTATTTTTAAATACCTGTCGGAGGGCCACGTGGGTCCAGGCGGCTGGCGGCGGGAGCCGGGTGGTCGCGTGTTAAATCTAGGCCACGGGCGGGTGGGCGCTTGTTCCAGGCGGCGGCGGCGGCGGCGGGGGGGGGGCGGGTGGACGTGCGTTAGTTCGAGACGGCCGGCGGGAGGCGGGTGGTCGCGTGTTAAATCTAGGCCGGGTCGCACAGGCGCGCATTCATTCACTGCCGGTGGGGGCTGCCTCGGGGGGTGGGGGCCTCGGCAGCCCCCACCGGCAGTGAATGAATGCGCGCACAGGCCCACAGCGCCTGTGCGACCCCTGCGATTCGGCGCTGGGGGCTGCCGGTGGGGGCTGCGGCAGTGAATGAATTCATTCATCCAGGCGGAGGAGCCGGCTGCTTTCGCCGCTGCCGGCTGCTTTCGGCTGCCGCTGCCGGCTGCTTTCGGCGCTCAAGGCAGTCACATGCTGTGACGTCGGCATGTGCCGAGGCAGCCCCCACCGGCAGTGAATGAATGCGCGCCTATGCGACCCGGCCTAGATTTAACACGCGACCACCCGCCGCCCGCCGGCTGTCTCGAACTAACGCGCGTCCACCCGCCGCCGCCGCCGCCGCCTGGAACAAGCGCCCACCCGCCCGCGGCCTAGATTTAACACGCGACCACCCGGCTCCCGCCGCCAGCCGCCTGGACCCACGCGGCCCTCCGACAGGTATTTAAAAATAATTTTTTTTTGAACACTCAGGTTTTTTTTCCAATATAAGACATACCCTGAAAGTAAGACATAGTGGGACTTTTGGGGGTAAAAAGAAAGTAAGACGCTGTCTTATATTCGGGGAAACACGGTAGTATAATTGTTATCAGTACCCCACCTCAACATTAAAATTGTAGTTATAGTGGTATCATTTTTGGTTTGTTTTTCAGATTCAGAAGGGCAACATTTTTTGACTGTAGTATAAAGCAAATCTTATGCTGTGCCTAAGAGGGATAATTATTTGATGTGATTTATAGATGGAAAGTTTTTTGCTTTATTTTTAAGAATTCATCATAACGTCCCTGTTCATATCTATACTGCTTATGTTTTTAATAAGTGGGAAGAAAGCTAACATTTTATAAAATGCTAAATGACTTTCACAATGTCTCTTTAGTAGGATGTGATAAAGAAGAGGATTCTAAGAGAAACAGCTGCTGCATTTTCTAAAATATCAGTACACTAAGCAGATGGTGTAGATTCATTTCCATCAAATGCAACTTGGTAAGTATGTTTCTCAAACTTTATTCATCAGATGTTGGCCCTTATGTCACTAAAGAAAGTTAGTGGATCACAGTCAGTTCAATGCCTTTTATATCAATATGGAAACCGAACAGAGATATATGAAAATGAGTGATGGGTCAACCCACTCTATATTACTCAATCTGCTTTTGAGAAACATTCTACAAATTGCTGGGTGGGGGTCACAAAACCAATGCTGTGGGCATCCAGGACTCTATGGCCTCTCCCTGCATCAGCCATATGTGATGAGACTGAAGGACCTGAATATGTATCCCCTGGAGCAGAGGAGGTACAGGGGAGATATGATGCAGACCTTCAAATATTTTCAAAGTGTAAATGTTGCACAAATATCAAACCTTTTCCACTGGAAAAGAAACTGCAGAACTAGGGGTCATGATATGAAATTACAGAGGGAATGACTCAGAAGCAACATCAGGAAATAGTTCTTCACAGAGAGGGTGCTGGATACATGGAATACTCTCCTGGAAGATGTGGCATAAATGTTGCAGATCCCTATAGACTAGAAGATAGAAATGAAGAAATGGGATAGCCTATGTTAATTGTAGGTGTAACACTTCTGCATGGGGGTAACCTGCATGGAGAGACAGTTACTAATACCCTTAACAGAAAGCAAGGGGGTAACCCACATTGAACTGCAGTTACTGCCAAAACCAACCTGCTGGACAGATTGGATGGCCTTTTGGTTTTTACCTGCAGTGATTTACTATATTTTTAGGATCTCCTTACAACAAATACATGTACATTCATAGCCATTAAAAACCTAACTCAATTCATTGGAATCTAAAATCAGCAGCTTTATTTGTAACACACAAAGTCAGCCAAGATACCCAAGCATAATTATTGGCTAAATCTTCCCACGTTGCCCCAGTGAACATTTACCACACTCCAACAAGATACACACAGGCCACATAGCCTGAAAGCACCCAGGAAGTTGAGCCACCACTATGTGAGGCCACCATCTCAACCTAGCAAGGAGTCCATACAGGTTCTCCAGAGTTGACCATTCAGTCTGCCCAGATGATCAGCAAACACTACCCTGCACCAACCCTTCTCAGGTATTCAACCATCAGCATGGGATAGTCAATAACTTAACCTAAGGCCTCCAGAGATGCAGCCTAAGGGGTAGATTTTTAAAAAAAGCGCGATCGCGTACTTTTGTTTGCGCAGCAGGCGCAAACAAAAGTACGCTGGATTTTATAAGATACGCGCATAGCCTCTAAAATCCTGGATCGGTGCGCGCAAGGCTGCCGATTTTGGGCAGCCGGTGCGCGCCAAGCCGCGCAGCCTGCCTCCGTTCCCTCCGAGGCCGCTCCGAAATCGGAGCGGCCTCGGAGGGAACGGAGGCAGGGAACGTGTAAATCCACGTGCGCCAGCGGGCTGCTGGCGCGCCGAGACCCGACCCGGGGGCGGTTCCGGAGGGCGCGGCCACGCCCCCGGAACGCCCCAGCCCGAAACCACGCCCCCGGGCCCGCCCCCGAAACGCCGCATCCCGCCCCCAAAACGCTGCGTCATTCAGCCCCCGCCGCCCCGACACGCCCCCTTCCAAAAAACCCGGGACCTACGCGCGTCCCAGGGTTCTGCGCGCGCCGGCAGCCTATGGAAAATAGGCGCGCCGGCGCGTAAGGCCCTGCTCGCGTAAATCCGCCCGGATTTACGCGAGCAGGGCTTTTAAAATCCGCCCGTAACATTCTATGGTCAAAATAGCATCCAAGAACTCCTAAAAAGCAATATTAAACAAATCCTGCCCCACATCCAAAAATGCACCCCATTGGACCTAAAAGGTCCACTGCAAATGTTTCAAGCCCAAGTGTGCATTTTCTGTCTATGACCTGCCTATGACCCTTCAAACACAGCTAGGAACCAACTTTAACTTTAAGCCAGTTATGACCCCAAATTGCTTGATCTTCCAAAGCATGCCTTGGAACGATGTCTGACCAACATATCAAAGTATAAGTGGGTATCCCTTTTTGTCCCCTAAAAGTAATACTGCCCTTTACAAACATGCATCTGAATTTTCAGCTGGTTTGAGTGCCCTCAATGTGAGACAGAGGTCTCACCCTTGTGATGCAGGGAAGTGAGACATCTAAGAAGAGTAGAAAAATTGCAAGATCTGGAGTTCTGCTGGGGTGCTATCTCCTCACAGACAATGGTGTAGCGGGGAGAGGGGATGTCCAGTAGGGCCAAGGCCCCTGGGTGCCAGGCTGAAGGGGGGCACTAAGGGGCAGGGAATCTCTCCCCACCCAAAGAAAAAAAGGCTCTACGGCTGCCAAGGGTGCCTATTCCGCCCAACAAGAGGTGGAAGAGACCCATGGACAATGGGGGAGTCCATCCTACCCAGTGGCAGAAGAAGAGGAGGCCTGCTGCTACTGGAGGAGTCCATCCTGCCCAGTGGCAGAAGAGGAGGAGGTCTGTGGCTGCCAGAGGAGCCCATCTTACCCGGCGGCAGAGGAGGTCCACGACCTAACTGAAGAAGAAAGACTGGAGCTGGAGCCAGAGCCTGCCTGCGTGTGTTTATGTGGAAGAGAGGGAGTAGAGCCAGCTTTAGTGTGCCCAAGAGAGAGTGAGCCAATGTGTGTGTGTGAGCCTGAGAGAGAGCTTTTGTGAGGAAAGTGTTGACCAGGTGCTTCCAGAAGGAAATCTAAGATACTGAAGAGGACTGCAGGAGAGGTATGAGAATTGAGATTTGTGGTATTCTGATAAGTAATTGGGACTAAATTCTAACCATTCCTCAGTGGGGAGAAGTTTCAGATAAATTTGGAAGTTGAAAGAAGGTTTATACTTTCTTCAATCTGAGTAATTGAAAGGAGAAGACAATAGATTGTTAAGGAATTGGCTTCCATAAATTCAAAGACTTTACTGGAAAGGTGAGGTCATAAATGTATTCATCTTTATTTTTCATTATTGTTCATCAATTTTATTTAATATCTAAGTACCATAAAGAATCTTTAGTCAGTTTATCAACTATCAGTAAAGAAATTGGAAATCACATTGCCTCTCAGTGTGTTTATTACTACTATAGACTGTAATGATTATCAGTGCTGTTTACAGGGACTGGAAATAAGGTGCTGGGCACTTTGGTTAATGCAAAAGGGCCTTGAAGCTATGCTTTCCCCCACAAGGATCCCTGGACCTCAGAAGTAAAGAACTATCCATGGAGAACTGTTTGCAAATAGGGTCTATTTTATTTCTATGTGCCTCTGGGGTCAGTATCTGGGTCTTTCCCACCCAGGGGATACATATGCAAAAACACAGATGAACCCCCCACCCCCCACAATCCTACTCAAACCCGCACTGTGGCTAGCACCATTTTTAAATGTACTGCCCTAGAAATTTCCCCTGCCCTAGAAATTTTTCCATGGTGCAAGCATGGGGACAGAGGGGCCCTGAGGAATCCCGGCTAGGCTTGACTAAAACCTGCTGGGTAGGCTGGGTCCTTGCATCTATTTTTGCAGGGCAAGAGGGAGGGCAGGAGTGGAATTGAAGAGGCCCTGGTTATCTTTTATAAGGGCAGGGATGCCATTGTTTTAGAAAAACAAATATGAAAATACTAAAAAACATTGGGGGTATTTTTGCCAGAGGTAATTTTTTATTTGTTTTTTTTCCTTTTGGATTGAACAGAAAATGGCCTCATTTGTTGCCTTTTTGCATTTGTATTTAATGAATGCCCATCCCCCCCCCCTCAGATCCCACACCCACACACACCCCTTCTACAAATATATTTTGGAAAGCATTACTGCAGCCATGCCTCTTCCCTACTTATTAGACTTACCTCTGTATTTTCCAACCATGCCTCCAAAATGCCCAAGAACACCTTTTTTTCTATGTGACGAGAAGTACACGCACTGTGAAAGTACACACATACTTTCAGCTTATTAAAAAAAAATCCACTTAAGCTACATAGAGCTGATTTAGGCAGGTTAACCTTTGTCTTACATGCACAATTCTTTGAGAACAAACCCCATTATTTTTAAAGTTAAGTTTTTGTGTCTATGGATTGGAGAGGTTAGGGACTTACGTAGAGGAGAGCGGCAAGAGGTTTGCAGTGCTGATAGAAGAAAGAGTAGGAATGGAGCAGACCCCCTTTAACATAGATTTTTTTTTAAATATATCCTGCTGACTGCATAGTCATATCACAGAGGGAAATGGCTTACCTGCAGGACCTGTTAACTCTGACTAGAGAGGGCTTCCATGTAGTAGCTACCTATGAATATTTGAAAGCCTCTGAAAATTAAATTCACTTTGGCAGGAATAAACAATACTTTCCCCACTCCCTCCTTTTGCTGTCTTTGGCATTCTGTGGACAGAACGCTGAAGATGTCTGCAGTTGGCAGTATCTGCTCATTTATGGCTGAGCTCCTGAGCCGCCTTTGTTTGAGCTCCTGAGCTGAATAATAATGACATATCTCCAGCTGCAGCTTCAAATACAGCAATTAAAGCAGTAGGGAGAGAATGAAGTTTCAGTTGTTGAAGGGCATCACAGGAGACTGCAGGAAGGAAGGAGATGAGCTTTCTTATTTAACAGCTAACATAAAAGCAGGGTAAGATGCAGAAAGCATACATTTACAGTGTGTGTGTATATATACATGTACTTATCATTTATTTATTTATTCCACCTCTTTCCAGCTAGAGAGCTCTAAGCATGTTACAGAGAGTCAACATTTACATTCTTAGCACTATCTCAGATAAATAAAGGCACAGTAAGATGATAGGGATATGTCAGTTCAAGCACATAAAGGCATGGTAAGGTAAGCATGCAGATATTGCTGGATATAACATAGGCACACCAAAACTGAATGCATTTGAGAAAATATTGTGAGAGAAGTCCTTCAGAGTAAGGGACTATGAGGTAATGCAATAAAGAAAATGGAGGGCTACTGTTTTAGTATATTTATTAGGATGTGTGAGAGAGTCTATAGGAAACTCCCTCAGACCACCTTAAGGGACCGGGCACAGCTGTCTTGCCCAGTCCTCCTTAAGATCCAGACCCAGAGGAAATCCTGGGTGAAGGGAGGAGCCCCTCACCACAGCATAAGAACTCAGGGCCTAGAAGGGTTAAGCAGGCAGAGACCCACTGTACCTAAGAGCTGCTGATGTTTAGGTGAGCTGCACTGATTGTTTTGATTTTAGTTTTGCCATTGTAAATAAAATGCACTTAAGGAAGAGCCTCCTTATTTCTCTGGCTGCTTCCAAGCCACTGTTTCCCAAGTTACCTCAGGGTGATTGCTCATGGATATCCCACAGACTCAAAAATGAACAGGGAGGAGCATGGGTTGAGAAGCAGGTAATCTGAGAGTTGTGATCCATATATGTATTTGTTTATATGTATCTAATTCAATCAATAGTTAAACTTTCTGGGAGAATAACACCCATTTTTAATTTTGTTTTTCACTGTTTTGTAATATGAAGGTAATGGGCTAAGGCTAAACAATCAGATGTGATGGATTTCCCAAGATTGGCTACTTTCAGAATGGTAGATGTCAGAAGAAAGATCCTCTCATAATCCTCCACCTAACACACACCCCCACCACCACTCCAATATAAAATAGCAAGATTAGGTAGGTATTCATTTATTATTTACATACAGCATAAGCAAATCTTTATTCTTTCTAATATTATAAGAGGGATAATTTGATATGTGATAGTAGAATGGAAAGGCAAAACTCCGGGATTTAACTTAATCTGCCCATGTTTTCATATAGATTTATCGGATTTTTTTTTTCCTTTTCTCTACAGGTCCATCTAAAAAGTTATGGAGGACTGCTGCTGTCACTGTCCCATCTGTGTCCCAGTATGCCCTCACATAATGCTGAGCCTAGAAAAAGAAGCGACAGCCAAGAAAGCCCTGGATGTCCAACAGCCCCAGGAAAGGAAAGAGCCAGGCACTCCTGTCTTGGAGCTAATAGAGAAGAAGCCACCTGAACAAAGAGTGGAAGTGGAAGAAGAGGAGGCTGACCAGACACAATAGATGGATTAGCAGCTACTTTAGAACCTATAAATTGAGAATCCAGAAGTCCAGCAGGTACAAAGCTTCAGCCAACTTGTCAGCACCATGCTTTTGTTCTGTTCTGAAACATAATCCCTAGGTCATGCTTTTCTGGCTACACTGCCCATCTTCACCCCACCCGAGATGATTGCTTGAGAAATGCCAATCCTTGTAACTTTGGTGCTCTCAATAGCAGTGTCAGACAGCTCAGGAGGGAGATGAAACAACTTAAGAGTACGATTGTGGAGATATGACTAGGCTTCAACCAAATTAAAGACAACATCAGAGTTGATGCAGCAGTCATTCAAAGCTCTGTGAGGGAGATGGTAAACACACAACAGCAATACTTTGAGGCCCAAGGACCCATCTGGACTCTTCTATTCCATTAGCAGAGTTTTTGTTATCTCTATGAGGAAGGGGGATGGTCAGGATGGGCCAAATGGTGGATACTTAACTTTGGGTGACAAGATGTCTTCACCCTTCTGAAGCACACCATAAAAAGATAGTATTTTTCACTATGCATGTATAAACATCAAAATCAATATTGAAAGGGTTTGGCCGGTTACATTTGGGACATAGCTGGTGAAATCCCAAGTTTTTCATTTTCCACTCCAGCAAATGGGGCAAAATCATTATGTGCTAAAACTTATCTGGGGAAAAAAAGGCAGCACGCAGGTATTCTGGGGGCGAGGCTTAAACTTGGGCTACGTTTAGCTGGTTAAGTGATGCAAAGCATGTCTAAAGTTATCCGCTTAAGCTTACCCGGTTAATTTTTAACCTTACCAGATATATTTTTTGGAACCGGTTATGTTTCCCATGGAATGACCCACCGAACGTTAGATGGGTAAGTTTGCCTGGCTAACTTCCTTCTTCCTGCACCATTCAGTATTGAGGGCACATTGCCATCCTCATTCACCTATGTTTCGTAAACTAAATGATATAGCTTGCCATGTTATGTTTTGGAGGGTTTTGTACGTGGAACTCTTTTCTGTGTAGTAATACTTGTCTGCCAAAATGTGCCACATGCCTGTATTTTTTTTTTTTTGTTGTTCTACAGTGTAATAGTTGATTTCTCTGCCTGTATCATTTCTGTCATTTATTAAATCTTTTTTCTTGTGGAAGTGAGGCTGTAGCTTACTTGCAAGTAATCAGACTTGCCATGTCAGATCCCAAAGGTCACCTACTAATTGAACAGCTGAAAGTGCCCTTGCATACATTATTCATTTCTTGCAGGTGTTGGTGACCTGGGAGGGAAGGGCCGACGGGGCCCATGGCCTCTGGATTCTATGCAGAAAAACGGACAACAGAATTGAAAGCTGCCCTTAAAAAATGCAAATCATAAACAAATCTCTGTCGCATCTTCATATCTACTTATAAGCAGTCCTGACCAAGTAGCACTGACCTGAAACAAAAAAAATGAAAACAAGGTAGAGGTAGCCCAGGAAGGACTATTAAAATGGTGAAGAGTATGCACCAAAACCTAGAGATGTGTAGTCATTTTAAACTAATAGCACACATTTGAACCAAAAAAAGGTCATTTTTGGTTCATTCTAAGTGGAATGAACAGAAAATGGCTTTGCCTGAAATACTCATAATTTTTTAGGTATTTTTGGTTAATTAAAAAAACACATACACACTCCTTCACAACCATATGCAATACACACAACCATACCCCAAAAAGCGCAGCCCACAACGACAATATCAGAATCTGTAACAGGAAAACAGGAGCGATCTATCAATGCTTGAGGAATTGTCTACATTTAACACTAAAAAAATTCAGAGCCATGCATTTGGGCTGCTAAAACCCAAGGGGATGGTACAGTCTACGGGATGACATTCTTCTGTTCACAAAACAAGAATAATATCTGGGGGTGATCATTTATGATGATCTCAAGGCGATCAAACAGCTTGTTAGGGGCATTCATAGAAAACTGGCTGTCCAGAGCCATTTTTCCAGTGAAAGCATAGGGCCCAGAGCTTAGGGGGCTCTCTGGGCCACACTAGGCCACCAGGGATTGAAAGGCATAGCAAGGAGGGGGCTGAGGGAGGGCTATGGTGGGGAAGAAGGGTCAGACCTGGAGTACTCTTTGAAAAAGGGGTGTAATTTGGGAGGGAAGGGAAGGGAGAAGCCTTCACAGTGACTTTCAGGTTTTTTTTAAAGTTTACTCCACTAGGGCCATTTTAAATGGTGGTGTAGTGGGATCTCACAAGACTGCGGGTTTTGCCACGCTTTCAGGGGGGTCGGGAGTTTACTTCAGGCCTCTTGGGCCCTTTAGCAAGATGGTGGCTCTCAGCTGTGGGGCTGCCATTGAATGGAATTTTTAGGGATCTACTAACCTGTGGTATTTCCCCCCATGGTATTTTACAGCTAGGGAAATGTTGCAGGTTTTTCCAAGCTGCCATACTCAGTACTGCAGCTTAATAAATCCTGCGGTATTTTCCCTCTCCAGGGAAATGACCCTCTAAATTTGTACATAAAGTAATGAAGGGTGACGTGACTTGCCAGAGTTTACAAGGTAATGCTCTAACCATTAGACTAATCCTCCATTCCACTCTACTTGGACCAGCCATTGCAGTGATGGTCTTCACTTTGAGACTACACACCAGGGCTCATCTAGAACCCTGCAATCATGAGTCCTAACTCCAGCCACTAGGTGTCACTATTGCATTGATATTTGGGACATCCTCTCTCTCAGGTGCTATAAATGCAGCCTCTGTAAGATCCACATCCCCGTCTTGCTCAGAAATCCAACTCAGGTCCTCTGAATGGCAGTGCACAGTGATTGCCAACATTGAAGTTTTAAGGTAAAATCATATTTTCATGCCTGTGGAAGCCCCATTTATCACATCTTATTGGATGTTACTATATAGGATCATGCTGAATTCATGCGGCAAATGTATTTATGCAAAAATGACTTTACCACTTTTTGCTATATTTACTTTGCTGTGACCTATCCTGAACCTCAAACCCCGGACTTTCACATGGATTTACTCAGTCCATGTCTAGAGCAGCAAAATTTTGAGGGTGGCAATGTTTAGAAGACCTCAAAATGTTGCAGAAAATCAGGGCTGCTTAGCTGGTACAGTTATTAGTCCTATTGAGAGAAGTAGAGTATTGCAGCCCTGGTGATCTTTACAGAGCAAAGGAGGTTCTTGGCACTCTCAACTTGCTTTCTGCCTTTGCAGCTGTCACTTCATGATAGTGGCTGCAATACAAGATCTAAGTCAGAAGGCATAACCTTGTACTCCAGCTCAGAGCCATGTCTAACCTTTCTTGGTAAGGAAGGGTAGGCAGCAGTGACAGCACTAACAGCAGTGCCGATATGTGTGCTGCGCCCGAGGTGGTGATGTCATCATGATGTCACATTCTCTCTCTTTCCTTGTCTTCTTCTCCTCTCCCGACCCGCCACACACACACACCTACAGCTCCATCTCCGTTCACAAATGCAATCTCACCCTACCTCCTTCCCTGCACTCACTTCTCTATCTTCCTTGCTTTTCAAAATTACCGCCCTTCTGTTGGACTACGGTGCCCTGCCCACATCTGGCACCCTAGGTGGCTGCCTGGTATACCTAATGGTCCTGCTGGCCCAAACAGTACCTGGAGGCAACAAAAACTATGATCCATCATTGATAAAGCTATTACTGACATTAGAACATAAGAACATAAGAAAATGCCATACTGGGTCAGACCAAGGGTCCATCAAGCCCAGCATCCTGTTTCCAACAGTGGCCAATCCAGGCCATAAGAACCTGGCAAGTACCCAAAAACTAAGTCTATTCCATGTTACCATTGCTAATGGCAGTGGCTATTCTCTAAGTTAACTTAATAGCAGGTAATGGACTTCTCCTCCAAGAACTTATCCAATCCTTTTTTAAACACAGCTATATCCAGAGTTTAATTGTGCATTGAGTGAAAAAGAACTTTCTCCGATTAGTTTTAAATGTGCCCCATGCTAACTTCATGGACTGCCCCCTAGACTTTCTACTATCCAAAAGAGTAAATAACCGATTCACATCTACCCGTTCTAGACCTCTCATGATTTTAAACACCTCTATCATATCCCCCCTCAGCCGTCTCTTCTCCAAGCTGAACAGCCCTAACCTCTTTAGTCTTTCCTCATAGGGGAGCTGTTCCATTCCCCTTATCATTTTGGTAGCCCTTCTCTGTACCTTCTCCATCGCAATTATATCTTTTTTGAGATGCGGCGACCAGAATTGTACATAGTATTCAAGGTGCGGTCTCACCATGGAGCGATACAGAGGCATTATGACATTTTCCGTTTTATTCAC
Organism: Rhinatrema bivittatum; assembly: GCF_901001135.1. Taxonomy (NCBI): domain Eukaryota; kingdom Metazoa; phylum Chordata; class Amphibia; order Gymnophiona; family Rhinatrematidae; genus Rhinatrema; species Rhinatrema bivittatum. The sequence goes on from NC_042621.1 coordinate 155,816,718, forward strand.
CCCTCTTCATCTGTTGCATGTTCCAGTTTCTATTCCTTAAGAATATTAAGTTCTTTGGAAATGGAATCTTCCCTACTTATTGTAACTGTATAGTATCATTTGTTGTGTCCCTGTGTAACTGGTTAATCACATAAAATATGGAGGTCTGATACCTGTGGATGTTGAGTACCAGTCTCTCAGTATTAGGGTTAGCCAAGGTGGGTCAAGCAGATGGCATAGTAGACCCAGGGTAGAGGCAGAAGGGGTGCATATTATTTTCTTAAATGGAAACAAGGAAACCAACCCCTCAGAGGTCTCCCCTTTCTGAACCCCAATACCTCTCTTTCTCTATAGCGGTTGTTAGCAGTCAAGGTGCCTCTCACTCACCACATAAAGTTATACTTTAAACCAGTGGTCCCCAAACCTGTCCTGGAGGGCCACCAGCCAGTCGGGTTTTTGGGATATCCTCAATTAATATGCATGAGAGAAAATTTACATGTTATGGAGGCAGTGCATGCAAATTTTCTCTCATGCATATTCATTGAGGATATCCCAAAAACCCGACTGGCTGGTGGCCCTCCAGGACAGGTTTGGGGACCACTGCTTTAAACAATTAAACTTTTATTTCTGAGATGACCAACATAGCAACTATTTATAAGATGACTGAGGATAGTGCAAGATTGATCAGAGCTCACAGGCTTCATAGTCAAGATAAGAACATAAGAAATTGCCATGCTGGGTCAGACCAAGGGTCCATCAAGCCCAGCATCCTGTTTCCGACAGAGGCCAAAACCAGGCCACAAGAACCTGGCAATTACCCAAACACTAAGAAGATCCCATGCTACTGATGCAATTAATAGCAGTGGCTATTCCCTAAGTAAAATTGATTAATAGCCATTAATGGACTTCTCCTCCAAGAACTTATCCAAACCTTTTTTTGAACCCAGCTACACTAACTGCACTAACCACCTCCTCTGGCAACAAATTCCAGAGCTTTATTGTGCGCTGAGTGAAAAAGAATTTTCTCTGATTAGTCTTAAATGTGCTACTTGCTAACTTCATGGAATGCCCCCTAGTCCTTCTATTATTCGAAAGTGAAAATAATCGAGTCACATCTACTCGTTCAAGACCTCTCATGATCTTAAAGACCTCTATCATATCCCCCCCTCAGCCATCTCTTCTCCAAGCTGAACAGCCCTAATCTCTTCAGCCTTTCCTCATAGGGAAGCTGTTCCATCCCCTTTATCATTTTGGTTGCCCTTCTCTGTACCTTCTCCATCGCAACTATATCTTTTTTGAGATGCGGCGACCAGAATTGTATACAGTATTCAAGGTGTGGTCTCACCATGGAGCGATATAGAGGCAAAATCCCTGGCACTAGTATGGCATATCGTATTTAAACATTCTTCTATTCCGCTGCCTCCATACAATAGTTCTTATGTTCTTATTATCGCCAGGTTTACCAAACTTGAAATAATTTTTCTAGTTCTTCTTAAAACTCTATTTTACTCTTACATAATAACACAGTACATGTCGGCAGAAAAAGACCCAAGCAGTCCATCCAGTTTGCCAAGCAATCTCTCTTATTTTTAATTATTATTATTATTTATTTTATTTTATCCTTAGGGTAATTGTTGCTCTGTGCAATTACCCTAGTCAGCACAAGCTTTCCTTTACTTTAAGGCTGATACTGTAAAGTACGCTCGGCTGAGAGCACTGTTTTACCCGCAGTTGGATGTGCGTTTTCAATGCGTGTCCAACCACCCCCTCCCCTGACACTAAAGCACTCATCACATGCAAATGCATGATGATGAGACTGTAAGTAATTCGCCCAGGATACTGAAAAAAATGTGCGGCCTGATAAAGTGTACAGAAAAGCAAAAAATACTATCCTAGTGATATTAAGTCGGAGGAACAAAAAGGTTAAAAAACAATGTACCAGCCAGTCCGGTTAGGAAAATGGATGCTCAATTTTACCAGCTTCCATTTTCCTAACCCATGGCTGTCAGCGGTTCGTAAAAGTGAGCTTCGGTTTAATGAACCCACTGACAGACACCTCTCCTGGGTTTCTGCTGGTAAGGAGGCGCTAGGAATGTGCTATTGTCCCTAGCATCTTCTTTTTAGTTCAACTTCTCATTTAAATACAGGATCGCATGCCCAGGAGAGGTGGCTGGGCACGCATTGGGAGAGTGAGTGTTCAACACTGAGCGCTCGTTTTCCTGCATTCCTTACAGCATCGGCCCGTTTGTCTCTATCATTTAGCTTCTAGGAATTCTCTGGGTTTATCCCATGCCCTTTTGAATTCTATTACAGTCTTTGTTCTCATTATCTCCTCTGGGAGGGCATTCCATGCATCCAGAAGTCTTTCTATGAAGAAATTCTTCCTGATATTGATCCTGACTCAACTCCCTTGGATCCTCATATTATGATCCCATTGTTCTACACTTTTCTTTCCATTAAAACAGGTTTCATGCCTGTGTAATATTAATACCTTTCTAGTATTTAAAAGTCTGTATCATATTATCCCTGTTCTTCCCCTGCTCCAGCGTATACATATTTAAGTCCTTCAATCTCGTCTTATAAACCTTTTGGTTCAGATCCCAGACAATTTTGATTGCCTTTCCCTGGACTGCTTCCATCCTGTCTCTATCCTTTTTGAAATGCAGACTTCAGAACTGACCACAGTACTCCAGATGACCTGTACAGAGACATGATAACATCCTTTTTCCTGCTGGTTCTGCCTCTTTCTATGCAGCCCAGAATCCCTCTGGCCTTTGCTACCACCTTGACATACTGCTTCGCCACCTCCAGATTGTCAGATGTTATCACCCCAAGGTCTTTCTCCCTGTTCATTCTCATCAGACATTCAGCTCCTTTGAATTTCTGCACCCCAAATGCATGACTGCACTTCTTGGCATTGGATCCCTACTGCTAAACCTTTGACTACTCCTCAAGTTTTCTTAGATCACTTTTCTTTCTCCCTACTCCTTCAGGTATATCTACTCTGTTGCAGATATTAATACCTTCTTCGAAAAGACAAACTTTTCCTTCTAATCCTTCTGCAATATTGCTCACAAAGATGTTGAACAGAAACAATTCTTGAGGCACTCCACTTATTACTCTTCTCTCCTCATAGCAGGTTCCATTTATGACTACTCGCTATGGTCTGATCCATTCCACCACCTTGGGATCCAATACCAGACTTTTAATTTGTTCATGACCCTCCTATGTGGAAGCAGAATATTTCACTAATATGCTGCTCAAATTTCTATTATACCTCACAAATCCTGAAGTCACAATATTGTAATCAGTAGGATATTTCATGCTCCTGTATATACATCAAAAATTGCCAAACCTCCTGAGTGAAAAAATATCAGTCTATCACACAAATGATTTCACTCCACTTCACAATGTAAGTGCTATACATTTGAAAACAACACCATGTCTTTTTATCCAAAGCCCTCATATGCAAAGCACTGGACTGCACAATTTTGACTTGGACTTGTGTCCTTCAGTATGTACTCATTGGTCTTTTTTAGAAACTCTGGCTCACAATGCTGAAGAATCTATTTTTTTTTTCATTTTTAATATGTAAATAAAACTGTGTATTAAAACAAAGACCACTTTGTTTTAATAGGTCATTATAAGCTTTAAAGGTGCTAAGAAACATCTCGAGTCCAAGGAAATGCTTGCTTTGGGAAACTCCGATGAGGTATCAATGTTCAAAACTTTGAAGTGCTGCTACTGAAGTGTAGAATGTCTTTTAACATCAAACCTATCTCTTGAGCACATACTGAAGGACATAAATCACAAGACAAAGTTGAACAGTCCAGTGCTTTACATATGAGGTCTTTAGATAAAAAACATGCTGTTGTTTCATATGTATAGTGCTGATAGCAATGAACACGAGGAAATGGATCGGTAAAATAGGACTTTATTGAATCTTGCCCGACTCTGGCAGAGTTTCGCTCAACGAGCTGCCTCAGGGGCTTAAGAGCCACTTAAATTGGCACCATCACGAACATATTATTACTGATAAGCATGAATATCTCATATGCTACAGTTGCATATTAGAGAAATATTCATCAGCAGAAACAAACTATTGAAGTGGTTATAAGTGCCACTTTGTTTTCACTCTATTGACAGCAGCAGGCTGGAAAAACTATGGAGCGTAAAATTTACCTGCTGCTCACCGAAAATAGTGTAAAGGTGGGCAGCAGGTAGATTGGGTGCACATATCACAATCTATTACTGGAACGTTTTGGCAACATCCTAGCACAGGAATACAATACAAAAAAAGAACTATAACTAACTGTAAATTGACCAATGTAGTATATTTAATTCAGTGCCTTTGCCCTTCCATTTATATAGGACGAACAAGCAGACAAGTTAAGATCCATCTAAGAGAGCATCGGAGCAGGATAAATACTGTGAATATGTAAGCTCCGATGGTAAAACATTGTGTCCAATATGCTCATAAGTTCCATCATTTACAATGGACGGTATTAGATCAAGTGGGATGTTCTGATCGAGAAAGTGATATTCAAACAACATTAAATTATTACGAGCAAAAATGGACTTTTAAATTATCCGCACAAAATCCTTTGGGTATGAATGATGCAGTGGACTGGGCAACTCTGATATGACATCATAAACATAGAACGTTATACCATTGGCCATTCAGTTTGTGAGTTCAATCATTGGCTGCCGCCATATCAGAAGGCTGGTTTAAAAACAGCCTCGGAAAAATAACATGGAGGATCGCTTTGGAAACGCTGAAAGAATGGAATGAGTGACAGCATAAAATCTCTGAGCGTATGTATGCTTGGTAATGGTTAAAGGTTGTGTTTATTAACCAGCATATTTAAACATTCTGTTATTTTTTTTCTGCAGAAGTAAAAAAAGAGATGATATATTGCCCCTGACGAAGCATTTAAGAAACACGAGCCGTGTCGGGCAGGCTGGCAAAAATATGAGTGCTCCTTCAGCATTCTAATCGAATGTGAACCGGGGTGATGTTTTTAACGTGCCCCGGTATATAAAAAATCTTTAAAAATTTAAATAAAAAGGATACGTGTTAAAAAAGTGTATATATTTAGAAAAAAGTGTAACCAAGACCAATGATTATAAAAGTTAAGTAACTACATACGAAGAAATTCGTGTAGTAAATAGGTATTCAATACCAGTGAGAGTATATGCACACAATAAAAAGCTCTCATATATAATATATGAGGTCTGGTTTCACAATCAAAAAAAAGGTTTCCAAGTTATAGATGATGTTTGGTTGATTATATACTCTTATTCTGTATACATTACATTGGTGTTGCCAAGCAGGTTTTGATTAAAGTATTGGCGCTGGCATTTAAAGCAGAGAAAGAAATGGGTCTAATCTAAGCTCCTAGTTATCTACCAGGTTAGCTGTTGTGGTCTCAGGGAATGGGTTGTTTGGAAGTGCCTTCTCTGTATTTGATGGATCATGCCTGTTCTTTTTCTTGTGCATGTCTAAAGTAATGGAAATAATTGCCAGTTGGATTCTGATGAGTGACGTTAAAAACGTACTTGTTTCTTGCAGTAGATTAGGGTAATAGGTGGAAGGATGGACTAAAAGATGGAATTGGAGTCCTGTTTCTGTTTTGTTGCATGTGTTTGTGTTATGAATGTTATGTTAATCTGTTCTGCTTTTTTTTTTTATGGTATAGGCTAAATATCAAAGTAAATAAATAAATAGATGTTTGATTTCATATTTTGGATTGTCCAATCTCTCTAATACAACTGGATTTGCATTGGCTTTACAATGTGTACTTCATTTTTCATTTTACACACTGCACTTAATCTGCCTATTAAGAAAAGTTATCAGCACTGCCTTTCTGAAATAGAAGAGAGCAAGGAAACTGAACAGTATACATAAATGCACAGAAGCAAAGAATATCCCTTCCCGAGTGGGGTGGGGGCAGAGAAGAGCTGTTAGCAGGCACAGAGAATACGACAAGACTAGGACATCTCCAAGGAGACAGAAAGGAAGGATGCTTGTCCATGAGACAGGGAACAGAAGAGCTGGCAGGCAGACAGATATAAATCTCAGCATCATGACAGACAATGGTGGCCAAGGTGTTTGTCCAGAGGGAAAAGTTTGGAGGAATGTGATCTTCTAACAAACGAGCAGCATACGTGCAGAATTAGAAATGGCCTCTTTGTCATGAACCTGGAGAGAAGCCAAGGAAGCTGAGGCAAACACATTTAAATCTCATTATGTAAAGTAGCATTCTGTACCCAAAAAAGAATTGCTCCTGGAGAAGCCACAGTGCAGACATAACAAATTTAATGATTTATTTTTCATACATGGATGATGTGGGAGGTGTTAGTTTCCTCTTGTGGGAGTGAGCCAAATGTAAAACTTCTGTTAGAAAAATAGAAGGCAATTTCTCCCCTTGGATGTCGCCCCCCAAAAGTAAAGGATTATAGGAAAAAATGAAAGGGAAGTAAAGAAATCCAAACTAACAATATGCAAAGAAATCACTGTGTGAAGGTATTCCAAAAGCAAAGTTGCAGCACTGAGGCATCTTTTAATTCTTGTCAAATACTGTGGTTTAGAAGGGATATAATGTGTGTGCTTTGTATCTCGCGACCTACTGCTACTGACATTGATGCCAGTCAGAGCTTCAGTATTTAGGGCTGGCCCATTCCACTGGACTGAGTTACCTCAGAACGAGAGATGGGTGACCATGTCCACTGCTAGTGGCAGTCACTGCAACCATGACAGTTTTGTTGTATTATCTAAATTGCAATTACTATAAAGAAATGTGTATATGGGCAAAATAACTCTAATAAAATGAAATCAAGTTGTTTTGGCACCATTCCAACAGTATTTGTTCTCCATTTTCAGTTTCTCTTCCCTTCTATCCTGTGCTATTTTTTCCTCTCTCCTTTCTAGTCTCCCCTCCTCACATCCTTCCTCCGTCCTTCAGTTTAGCGTTCATTTTCATGCTATCAGAATCGAGGTTTCAGTAGTATGGCTTGCTTTCAGATTTCCTTTCTGTACTTGTCCTCCGAGATTCTCCAGGGACAAACTTTCTCTTTCTTCACCCTGATTGACTATGAAGTTTATATTTTCAAGGACTTTAACTTAGACTTACAATTATAGGATCCTCTTCTGTATGCTTGTTGGGATCTGTACTTACCTACAACCTGCTATACAGTTTCTATAGTATAGTGAGACACATCTAATCAGCTATGATGTGTTTTATATACATTATGTGCCCATATTCAGCTGCTGAGTGGCTAGATAAGTTACCTGGATACACCTATCTGGCTAACTTAACTAGGATATTCAGCAGTGCGGACATGCCGCTGAATATACCCGGCTATCTTAAAAGTTAGTTGGATAGGAATATCTGGCTAACTTTAGACCTGCTTGCAGCGTAGCCAGAGTTAGCTGGTTAGGTTCACTGGCTAACTCCACCCTGAAACACCTACTGCCTGCCCCAGTAATTCCCCCAACATATCCAGCTAAATTTTAGCTGGATAAAGAGTCATCTGGCTAGAATTTAGCCAGATAAGTTGCCAAATATCACTGCTAAGCCATTTAGATTATCTTCCTAAATGGCTTTTGACTATCTATCCCTATATGTTTGGGGTTTTATTGTTTGATTTGTTTTACTTTTGTTGTTAGGTTGTCAACATTATATGGGTGGATATTCAGTCTATGGATGCCTGCTGTAACTTGACTTGGTCTATTTTGGAAAGGCATGTAAAAAAATAAAGTTTCATTTGAAATCAATAAGGTCCATATACAAACACCATTTAGATGGATAACAAAATAGTTATCCATCTAAAAGGCTAGAATTTAGCCAGATAAGTCAGGGGTGCTTTGGGGGCAGGTGGGAGGTGGGAGCTGTTCTGGTGAGGAGGGGTGTTAGCCGATAAATTAACTGGTTACCGCTGAAATTTAGAGTTAGCCAGTTAACTTAGCCAGCTAACTCTTGTTGGGCCGTAGAACTGTCCTAAAGTTATCCAGTTATCTATACCCTATAGTATATTAACAGGTTACTAGTGGCTGGCCATCTCCTACTGCACAATGACTCTACTTTTTTACAAGTAAGTACACATATATTGCACTCATGGAAATAGACACAAAAAAGGATTGCACAAGTTTGAAACTTGTGAGCAACAACACCAATCTTCAAGGCTTTAACTCTGTTTTGAAAAACAGTATGGGGTAGATTTTCAGAGGGTTACGTGCGTAACCTCCGAAAACCTACCCCAAACCCCCCTGCGCGCGCCGAGCCTATCTTGCATAGGCTTCCGGCGCACACAAAGCCCCGGGACGAATGTAAGTCCCGGGGCTTTCCTGGGGGGGGGGGGCGTGTCACGACCGGTGCATCATCAGGGGCATGTCGGGGGCGTGACGCAGCTGGCGCGTCATCTGGGGGCATAGCCGTGGCCTCCGGAGCATCCCCCGGACCGGAACATGGCACGCGGCAGTCGGCCTGGCGCACTCAAAGTTACGCCTGCCTCGAGCAGGCGTAACTTGTTCAACAAAGGTAGGGGGGGGTGTAGATAGGGCCAGGGGGGTGGGTTAGGTAGGGGAAGGGAGGGGGAGGCCGAAAGTTCCCTCCGAGGCCGCTCCGATTTCGGAGCGGCCTCGGAGAGAACGGAGGCAGGCTGTGTGGCTCGGCACGTGCAGGCTGCTGATTTTGGGCAGCCTTGCACGCGCCGACCCTGGATTTTAATGGATACGCGCAGCTACACGAGTATCTATTGAAATCCCGTGTACTCTTGTTCGCGCCTGGTGTGCAAACAAAATTACGCGTGTGCGCAACTTTATAAAATCTACCCCTATGGTTGTACTGACTGAAATATTTTTTAGACTACTTGTTACATTTTTGTGATGTGAAACTTGTTGAGGGTCACTTTTGCAAGTACAATTATTTTTAATTGGCTAACAGTTCAGTTTTTCAGTACAAAATGATCACTGATACATAATAACATCAGAGCATTGATTATTTATTTATTTATTTTTGGTTTTTATATACCGGAAGTTCCTGTATACAATACATATCACTCCGGTTCACATTTAACAGAAATAACTATCGCCGGGGAGGCGGTTTACATGGAACATATCGAATTAATAAACGGATAATATATAATAAAGTACAATCTATTGGGAAAAACAACTAAGATCAACTTAGAACACAACTTGGAAACATATATCTGAAGTAATATAAACATTAGATTATTGCTGTAAGGCAAGGATGGTTGTTGTTCTTCTTGCTTTTAGCTCTCTGGGAAAGCTTGACGGAAGAGCCAAGTCTTGAGTTTCACTTTAAAAGTAGTATGGCACGGCTCAATGCGGAGGTCCGGTGGTAGGGAGTTCCAGAGAGACGGGCCCGCTGTAGATAGAGCACGTTTCCTCAGGGTAGATTTTGCAGGTTGGGTGATCATTCTGTTCTGGTATGCCCTTCTGGTTGGTTTTTTAGAGGAGTGTAGTTGAAGCTGGAAGGTTAAGTTGAGTGGAGAGATGTGATGTAGGGCCTTATGAATCATCATGCAGGTTTTGAACTGAATCCTATATTTGATGGGCAGCCAATGGAGATGCTGGAGGATCGGGGTGATATGGTCCCTTTTTTTTGGCGTTTGTAAGTATCCTTGCAGTGGCATTCAGTACCATCTGGAGTGGTTTGGTGGTGTATGCTGGAAGGCCCTGCAGGAGTGAATTGCAGTAATCTAGTTTAGGGAGAATGATGGCTTGGAGTACTGTGCGGAAATCCCTATAGAGTAGAAGAGGCTTTAGTTTCTTTAGCACTTGTAATTTAAAGAAGCATTCTTTTGTAGTGTTATTTATGAATTTATTGAGGCTGAGTCTGTTGTCTAGTAGTACTCCCAGATCTCTGACTTGAGGTGCGGTGGCATATCCTGAGGTGTCTCGAGAGTTGCTGGATGTTGGCGGGGCAGGTTGATCCGGTGCTATTATGAGTATTTCCGTTTTGTTGGTGTTTAGAACCAGGTTGAGGCTGGTTAGAAGATCGTTGATGGATGAGAGACATTTTTTCCAGTAGTCCATGGTTTTGTGTATGGTCTCCGTGATAGGGATGAGAATTTGTATATCATCCGCGTATAAGAAATGGGTGAGCTTGAGGTTAGTAAGTAGATGACAGAGTGGGAGAAGGTAAATGTTGAAGAGGGTGGGGGAGAGTGATGATCCTTGTGGTACTCCCATCTTGGCTTGGATGGGGTGAGATTCCTTGTTGTTTATCTTAACTTATTAAGATAAACAACTTATAAACAACTTATTAAGATAAACTTATTAAGATAATAAACAACTTATTAAGATAAACTTATTAAGATAATAAACAACTTATTAAGATAAACTTATTAAGATAAGGTATTAGTTTGATTAAAACTACAAATTTTAATGTGGCCTCAAGGTGTGGCCATCAACTCTTGGAGATGGACACATTCCAATTTTTCAAAAACGATTTCCCCTGTCTTCTTTTCCTCCTCCCTTTCCTTTCTTCCCTTTCCCCTCAATTGCCTTTTCTGTTCTTCCCACCCGTTTCTCCCTGACCCTTCTCTTTCATCCTTTTCTTCTTCCGTTTCCTTTTCCCCTTCACTCCCCTGCCCTTTGTCTCTCTTTCATCCTCCCTTTTCTCTCCTGCCTTCTCTCTCCCCCTCTACTTCTCTGCCTTCTGTTTCCTCCTACTCCCCTCTCCTTCATCCACTTCTTTCCCACTCCCTTTGCTTTTCCTTCCCTTGCTCTACTTTCCCTCTCCCCTACCTCGCTCTCAGGTTGTTTAGCAGCTCTTCTCTCTCTTGCCTGGGTGAGACAAATGCCGCCCATAAAGTACTTTCAACTTCCAGCCCGAGCAAGTTGTTTCTTTACTGCTGATGCTTTTGTCATAAAACTGGCATCTTCAGTTGGTAACTGTTGTGGCCACATGTAAGAAACACTGAACTAAAACAGGAACTATTGTTTGAAGACTAGTTAATTTTATGTCCACATATGTTATGCCGTGAATCAATTGTGATAAATGCTTTAACAAAACAGATTAATCATGCACACATGCTTATTACAAATACTGAATGGATTATGGGACTGGCATGAAAAATTATTAACACTTCACAAGAGAAGGAACAGAGAAGAGGCTGGTAACTACAGAGCAGTTAGCTTCACCTCGGTGGTGGGAAAAGTAATGGAGTCACTGTTGAAAGAAAGAATAGTAAACTATCTACAGTTAGGAGAATTGCTGGACCAGAAGCAGCATGGATTCACCAGGGGAATATTCTGTCAGACAAATCTGATTGACTTTTTTGACTGGGTAACCAAGGAATTGGATCGAGGAAGAGCGCTCGATGTCATCTACTTGGACTTCAGCAAAGCTTTTGATATGGTCCCACACAGGAGACTGGTGAATAAAATGAGAAGCTTAGGAGTGAGTGCCAAGGTGCTGGCCTGGATTGCAAACTGGTTGATGACAGAAGACAATGTGTGATGGTGAATGGAACTTACTCTGAAGAGAGAGCGGTGTTGAGCGGAGTGCTGCAAGGATCGGTGTTGGGACCGGTCCTGTTCAATATCTTTGTGAGCGACATTGAGGACGGGATAGAAGGTAAGGTTTGTCTTTTTGCAGATGACACTAAGATCTGCAACAGAGTGGATACACCGGAAGGAGTGGAGAGAATGAGACGAGATTTAAGGAAACTGGAAGAGTGGTCGAAGATATGGCAGTTGAGATTCAACGCCAAGAAGTGCAGTCATGCATATGGGGTCTGGAAATCCAAAAGAACTGTATTCAATGGGGGGAGAAGGGCTGATGTGCACAGAGCAGGAGAGAGACCTTGGGGTGATGGTGTCTAATGATCTGAAGTCGGCAAAACAATGTGACAAGGCGATAGCTAAAGCCAGAAGAATGCTGGGCTGCATAGAGAGAGGAATATCGAGTAAGAAAAGGCATGTGATTATCCCCTTGTACAGGTCCCTGGTGAGGCCTCACCTGGAGTACTGTGTTCAGTTCTGGAGACCATATCTCCGAAGGGACAGAGACAGGATGGAGGCAGTCCAGAGAAGGGCAACCAAAAAGGTGGAGGGTCTTCATCGAATGACTTATGAGGAGAGATTGAAGAATCTAAATATGTACACCCTGGAGGAAAGGAGGAGCAGAGGTGATATGATACAGACTTTCAGATACTTGAAAGGTTTTAATGATCCAAAGATAACGACAAACCTTTTCCATTGCAAAAAAATCAGCAGAACCAGGGGTCACGATTTAAAACTCCAGGGAGGAAGACTCAGAACCAATGTCAGGAAGTATTTCTTCATGAAGAGGGTAGTTGATACCTGGAACGCCCTTCCGGAGGAAGTCGTGAAGACCAAAACTGTGAAGGATTTCAAAGAGGCGTGGGATAAACACTGTGGATCCATAAAGTCTAGAGGATGTGAATGAAGTGAAGAGGCATGGGAGCGGCTTGTGGGAATGATAGCTACTACCTGGAGATTAATATCCTTATTCAAAAAACATACACACAGTTAATGCGACTCCAACATTGCTCTATGTTTCAACAGCAAGAGGAAATGTGAAAAAAGGGATTTGCATCCACAAAAAAGCAGGGAGTAGCTTGGTTGTGATGGTGGTTACTACCCAAACCAAATAAGCCTGGTACTTCACTTTCAATGCATATCCAACATAGTTCTCTGCTTCAACGGCAGGGGGAATGATGAAAAGATGATTTATATTTGGACAACAACCAACAAGGACTGAATTGCACAGGCTGGATAAACATGTGTGGGAGTAGCTTGCTATGATGGTGGTTACGACCCCTAACCAATTAGCTAGATACTTCACTTAGTTGCAGCTTCAGCACTGCTACCCCTAACCAATTAGCTAGATACTTCACTTAGATGCAGCTCCAGCACTGCTAACTACATCGATGATGGGGGTGGAAGGGAAATAGATCGATGGTGGGGGTGGAAGGGAAATAGAACCAAAATGTTACTTACATGGGACAAGAGTAACAGATATGTATAAAGAAAATAAGTATGAGAGCTTGCTGGGCAGACTGGATGGACCGTCTGGTCTTCTTCTGCCGTCATTTCTATGTTTCTATATGTTTCTATGAAACGAGACAACAATGTAGATGCCTGCTGTAACTTGATGCCTGCTGTAACTTAATGCTCAAATATGAGGGGATAGATTTTCAAAATGACCTAGCTAACTAAGGAGTGGAGAACTAGCCTATTGATTATAGCAGCAGGTTGAGAACCAGGAAAATCAGGGGTCAAATTCCACTTTTCCCATTTCTACTATTTGTGACCTTGGGCAAGTCACTTCACCCTCCATTGCCTCAAGTACAAACTTAGGGGCTCATTCACAAAGCCATGTTAGGTGTTTACCATACGGTAAATGGCCTAATGCGGGGATAACCCAAGATATTTCAAAAACTCACAATATTTAGGTAATCATCTCATCCAAACTCTAAACTATGTGAATCAAATAATGCAAATTGCCTGAAAACTCATAAGCCACATTATTTGAATAGAAGTTAGCTATAACTCTCCCCGGGAACATCAGACACTAACGCATTTCCTCATGCTCCCAGGGCCATAGTTTAAAGGGGCTGCTTGGACCCGAGTCACCTCCAGTCTCCAAAGTAGCCCTATCCACATACTCCCTGGAACCCAAAGTACTTACAAATTACAACCTAGTGGTCTAGCATGAGCCTAGAATACCCCCTAGCCTGTGGGCCCAGCAGCAGTCATTTTCAAAATGGCGCCCGCTGACCCCATCATGTGATAGTGGAAAAGGCTAGCGGGTGCCATTTTGAAAAATGGCTGCCACTGGGTCCTCAGGCTAGGAGGACACACTAGGTCCACTCTAGACCATCAAGGCAAAAGTACTTTGGAGTTTCAGAGGGTGGGCTAGGGTGGGGGGTGGTCAGTCCTACAGGAGTCTTAATGTTTACTGAAAGAAGAGGAGGTGGAGGTTGGGGGTGAGCCTGGGCTTGAGCATTAACAATAATATTTTTTATTTCTTTCATTACGGCTTCGTCTAGGGATGTGGGATGGAGGGGTGAGAGTGGGATGTGGATCTATGCAGACCCTCTGGATTTTTTGCTATTTTGGGGGCTGGCAGTGACTTGGGGCCGAGTGACCCCTTTAAGACTTGGCAGGCCGACAGTCCCTAGTATTCCATCGGGCAAGTTTTTTGGGCCATTTAATGCTATGGTATTTTTCTTCATGGTATTTTACCACAGAGAAAAATAATGTGGGAGCCACAAACTGGCAGGGCCAATTATCCTCTAGAACAAATACCACAGCTTGGTGAAAGAGCCTCTTAGATTGGGACAGGGTAATACTTACTGTACCTGATGTGTAACTTACTTGAGCTTAAATTTTGAAATGTTAGTAATAAGATCCAACAGGGTCATTCATCAAAGTGCGTTATGGCGTTAATGCCCATGATAACACTATAACACGTGCAATATTTATCACAGCATGTGGCACAAATGCAAGTTTATTCAAAGAGGCTTGATTGGGGAGGGGTTTGGGCGGGATTAATGAAAATGAGGGGCATTACTGCGATATGCCCGAAACAGCCATAATACAATTTGTGATTAATATTGCAAATTCCATTTCTGGCGTTTTTGGGCACAGAGGAGGGGGGGGGGGGTGATTTTACATGTAGAGTGAGACATACGATCAGCACAGTACACCTCAGTGAAGATTTCACATGATTTGGAGTGAGGAAAGTCACCTATTGATGAGCACCTGAACCTTTAGTCAATGCACTGTGGTAATAGTGTGAGAGGAGAGTGAAAGAAAGTGTGAAAATAATCCTCACCATACACAAGCAAACATCTGAATTTAATTCCTCTGTGCTAGCTAGAATAAGGATATTTAATTATCTTTTGTTTTCCCACAATCAGCTAGCCCAGTTCTTGTTAACACTGAACGAACACTCTTAGTACACTCTGGAAGATAAACACGGTTAGTGTAGTGGAGGAACATGCTGTTTTGTTATTTAAAGAATATAGATAGGTTTCTGATTGCTCCAGACACAATGCACCCAATACAGCATGAGGGTCACAGTTGGGGAGCGACATCCGGGACTCTCTGGCACTCAAGCCATGCCCACGAGCAGCGTTTCAGCAAGCCATGCCCCCTATCAGTGGCAGAGGGTACGAAGATTCATCCTAAATAAAATCAACTAAGTGTATACTTGCCACAAAATCTAGCTAGACTGAAACTTATTTTCACATCATAAAGAAAGAGAGTACAGAATCACTGCTGCAGCTGTCACAAGTAATTGTGCCAGAGATATAAGTGAAGAACACACAGTAGAATAGCATCAAAATTCACAGGAACTAAATTGGAAAGAGACAGAGAAGGAAAAGAAGGGTTAAATAAACATACAGAGTCAAACAACACAGAACGGAAACAACACAAAACACTTGTTATCTATTTACCTGCAATTAGGGTGTTGATTTAGTCCTGCTGCACCTGTAAGACATAATTGGGACACAAAGATTCACTTTCTTCGTAGTAGCATTAATTACTAAATTCTTGATATAGAAAGTATAGCAGTTAATATTCAAACCATACTTATCTGACTGTTTCATGGTAAAGTTAGAATTGGTTCTCTTCATTTAAAATACTTCTTAACTGAGACTTAAGAGAAAACCCAAGTTATGTTAAACTGGAAAACTTGCGGTACTTTAATAATATTTTCATTACTTGTCTCTCACTGTTTAAACTTGTGATAATAAATCTGAGTCATAGCTCAGAATTTGTAAAAGTTTTATCTGTGTACATTCAAGCGTTTTTCTATTTGGGTTCTGCCTTCTCTCTCTTCCCCTGGGAGACTTGCTGGGTGGGTTCCGGACCCCTATTCCTAATATTAGGAGACCCAGTAAGAAGGAGAATTCCTTTTCTATCCTTTCCCCTCCCGGTCAATTAAAATTGGTGACTCCTCTGATTTCACCTGAAACCTCATTGCTGTGTCAATGCTGCCTCTGCCACTGCAGCAGGAGGGTCGCTATGAATACACCCGGGAGTTAGGTTGTTATTCTCCTTCTGGCTTTTCTTAAACACCCGCAAGTATATCCTTAGATCTGTACTACTAACACTCAGTCCTCCTTTCTTATTCTGTTTGTGCTGCAGGTCAGTGCTGTGGAGTCTCCCTGCCTCCCTGCTAGCTCTCCCCATGCTTTGTCCCCTCTTGTCTCCCCCCCCCTTCCCCCCAATGCCTACTAGATCAACACTAGACTCTTACCTCCTTCTTCTAAATCTATGAGCTGGCTACTCTGCTGCTTCTCCTCTCCACTATGTCCTCAACTGCTCTGTCTTGCAATCATGACCTCTCACCTCCTGCTCATCCTCATCTCAACAGTGGAGTTTCTAAGTGCAGCAGTCATACTCCTAGCACACCATGCACCCAGAATATCTCTTTTCCTCTTCTGTGTGCCCTGATCTCCACTGTCACTCTTCTGTGGTAAACCCTAGTATACAGACTGACAAAATAACAGACACACCAGGAGGATGCAAAACAGAAGAGGAAATGAAGTACAAGACACAGTATACCATACCAAAATTTATTTATTTGGATTTAGTATCCCACTTTTTGGATATGGAATTCACTCAAAATGGTTTACAGTACACTACAATAGCAGCAGATGAGTGAGATCATCTGCACTTCACAACACTTAGCTGGCTGTTTATCTGGCAAAACAGATAGGGTGATAAGTGGTGGGTGAAACAGGAGCATCTCAGGGAGGACATACTTATCTGGCGAACTATAAAATATCTGAGTATGTTTAGTAGTGCTCCTCCCCCCCTCCATGCGGAAATCACAGGACGTCATAGGGCTTTGTGTGGTTCATGACCATCTCCATGTACCACCATGCCCAAGAGCTGATTGGGATATGGCTACATGTGTATGTTAGATAATTGGCCACTTTTTTTGTGATCCTGTGCTCTGCATATCATTTTGTTAGTGACAATCATAATGTGCAATTTTAGCTTGTGTGCTAAAAAATGCAGCGTCTCCATGTTAACATTTTTTATCATCAACTTTAGTGAATCAGCCACTTTGTCTTTCCACATAGTTCTGAAAGTTCTACTCAGATTCCACATGCGTCATCTGACCTGCTCATGTGCATGGTAAGCTGCTGAATTCAGAGAACACATGTTATAGTGTTACTGTCTATGATTTCCACAAAGAAGATGCAAACATATCCACACATCTTTTTCAAATCTGAGAGACAAAGTATACAACACAAATAAAAACAATTCCAGTGAAATATACAGCTTAAGCTACTGTTCAGAAACAAACAGAAAGCATCATTTAAATAAAACTGCATGTATTTTACTGTAACATTACAATAAATGTAACAGGACAGTTTACAGAATGAACTTTTATAAATAACCAAAGCCATAGTGTTATGTTTATGGAAGAATGTAAACCCTGGGCTGAGATGAGAGGTGTCTCCGCCATTAGGGAGGAGCCCTGTGAGCCTAACCATCAGCAGGTGCAGACTCAGAGGAGTGGAACACAGCTAAAGGTAGAGACTTTATTATAAATGGAGAAAACAATAATGTCCACAGAATAGCAGATGTAGTAGTACAGTGCTGAGCAATGGGGAATGCTCAGAGGGAAACCACAGATGAGAAGATCCGGTAGTGGCCCGCTAGCGGGTTACGCAGGGGATCCCCTCTGACGAGTGTAGGCACCTCAGTAACATAGATCCGGTAGTGGCCCGTGGAGCTGGGTACGCCGATACTGTCGGTATAGTAGATATTGAAGAAGTGGTGGAGATGCTGGATCCCAGAAGTGGCTTCTGACGTTGGTGTGCAGATATTCTGTAGTGCAGGAGAGCTGAATGACTTCTATCGGAGGAAGGCAGTAGTAGCCCAGGGTACGGGGTACACTGCATGGAATCCTCAGCACAGTTCATAAGTAGAAGTCAGTAGAGGTACTCACAGAAGATGGTTCTTGGAGAGAGGCCTGAGAAGCAGGTCTGAGCAGTTAGGCAGGTAGGCCCTCCATGGAGCTGATAGCCAGGAACGCAGGGGAGCCCCCGAGGAGTTGGTACTCAGAGCGTCCAGATGCCAAGACCAAGTAAGGAACAGGAAGTCCTTGAAAGAGGAGAATTCAGCAAGACAGAACTCCTTGCTAACTCAAGGAAGGCAAGGGCTGGTTGGAAATACACAAGAGGGTTGACGTCATCGGGAGGGGATGCCCCTGAGGTTCCCACCATGATGTCTTTAAGAGAGGCCGTTGCGCGCGCACCTGCCAAGGTGATTCCAGGTCCAAGATGGCGGTAGGCAATGCCCACACTGTCCTGGGAATGCTGGAGAGGTCGAAGGGGATTGGCAGAAGCCGCCATTCTTCCCAGACTTGATGAAGCGGGGATAAAAGAGGTGAGCATGAGAGGTCGCAGCTGTCTGCGACTGACAGGCGTAACACATATGTTTAAAAATGTGCAGAATCCATGTCACAGAAAACTCACAAAATGTGAAATGGATATATTCATGAACCATGAAAGCTAACACTCTCACACAAGAGCTACTGTTCTTATTTTAAAAGTCATGGCCACTGACTTGCATGCTTAAGTATTAACTATACAACTAGTAAGACTATTTTTGAGGAAGAAGGAGGATAAACTGATAAAGTCTGAAATGACCTACAAATGGAGGAGTGAAGGTTATCACTGTAACACATTTTGGGCATCATTGGTCAAATGAGCTAGCACTCTTCTTTCAGGATAAAATTGCAAACACACTGGCGCTTCTCCCCACCAACTCAATCCCCCCCCGCCCTAAACTCCAACACTACATCTTACCCTGGAGCCACCCTCGACTCCTTTGAGCCCACTACCCCTCTGGAGATTGAATCCACCCTCAAGAAGTTGAAACCATCCAGCCATCCGACGGACCACATCCCAACTAAACTTCTGCTCCTCATCCCGGGCACTATCTCCAGATCACTGGCTAACATCATAAACTGCTCCCTAGCCCAAGGAATCTACCCGGATGAGCTAAAAATGGCATCCATCAAACCCCTCTTGAAGAAACCCAACCTGGACACAAAAGAACTCTCCAATTTCCAACCTATATCCAACCTCCCTTTTCTAGCGAAACTCACAGAGAAAGTGGTGAACACACAGCTCTCAGTCTACCCGGAGGAACACAAAATCCTATACCCTTCCCTGTACGGCTTCCATAAATCATCCAGTACAGAAACCCTCCTCATCTCCCTATCAGACCACATCCTCATGGGCCTAGACAAAGGGCTTTCTTTCCTGCTTGTCCTCTTAGACATCTCTGCGGCGTTCGATACCGTGAACCACACCATCCTTCTAAATCGCCTCTCAGACATTGGATTATCAGGATACGCCCTCAGATGGTTCAACTCCTTCCTCAAAAACAGAAGCTTCAAGGTTAGACTCAATAACAAAGAATCCTCTAATTTCAAATCAACTCTAGGAGTCCCCCAAGGCTCTTCTCTATCCCCTACCCTCTTCAATATCTACTTACTGCCCCTCTGTCAGCTGCTCACAAATCTAAACTTAATACACTACCTCTACGCAGATGACATTCAGATCTTAATCCCTATAAAAAAATCCCTTCCAAAAATGCTTACCTACTGGAAAAATTGCCTTAAGTCCATTAACCACCTACTCACTTATCTGAACCTGGTTCTCAATGCAGCCAAGACAGAAATCCTTCTTATCTCCCCCGACCACTCGGCCAGTACCGATCAGACATTCCCCAACTCCCAGACCACTGAAGTAAGAGACTTAGGAGTAATCCTTGATAACCATCTGAATTTAAAGAAATCAATCAATAATATCACCAAGGACTGTTTCTATAAGCTTCAAGTTCTGAAAAGACTCAAACCCCTTCTTCAGTTCCAGGACTTCAGAACTGTCCTCCAGTCAACACTGTTCTCTAAAACTGACTATTGCAACACTCTCCTCTTCGGGCTCCCCATCTCCGCCACCAAACCACTACAGATGCTCCAGAACGCAGCAGCTAGAATCTTAACCAACAGTAACCAGGGAGCTCATATCACTCCCATACTCCAAAACCTGCACTGACTGCCAATAAATTACAGAATCTTGCACAAGGCACTCACCATAATCCACAAAACCATCCACAATCAACTACCACTAGACCTTCAGATCCCATTCAAACTATACTCATCCGCAAGACCCATCAGAGAAGCATATAAAGGAACCCTACAAATCCCACCAACGAAATCCACACGTCTAACTTCCACCAAAGAACATGCATTCTCCACAGCGGGCCCCGTCATTTGGAACAACTTGCCAACTGACCTAAGATTGGAACCCTGCCTTCTAACCTTCCGAAAAAAACTTAAAACTTGGCTTTTCCTCCAAGCCTTCCCTTAATTTCTAAAATGTCAACATACTTCTCAACCAGACTCAGCCCAATTGACTAGACTCTCGGACCAGTCCCAGTATATACAAATGTATTTAACCTCTAGTTTTTGCTGTCCTTCTACTTCCTGGCTACTCTAGCCCCCAAGTTCAATCTCCTTGTTATATGTAACTGTGCTTTGGCCTTCTTGTTATATGGTTATTTAGTTAGTCCCTAAGTTCCATGTAAACGGGTTTGATATGAATCTTTTCATGAAGGTCGGTATAGAAAATGTTAAATAAATAAATAAAAATAAAGATATGGAGGTAGTGGTAGGAAAAAAAGTCTGAGAAATTAGGTAAAAGAAACAAGAGAGGGATTCTGTAGCTCAAAATCTATGACTTAATTAACAAAAGTTTCTAACCTCTGAGAGACCATATAAGAAAGGCAGAACATGGGATCGGAAGGATTATATGTGTAGCCCCTGTTCTGGTAACAGTCAGGGAAGGCAGGGGCCACACTCTTACCGGGGTTAAGTTCTTGCACAATCTGAACAGTCTTGGAGCATGAATTCTTCAACAGAAAGGGGCGGCGGGGGTGTGTGTGTGAAGAAGGACACGCCTCCAGGGCCCAAGGTGTGGGAAAGGGGCGTGGGGAGAAGCCTCTTCTCTGGATGTACTCACAGTCTCTTGGCAGTTCTCTACACCAGTTACAAATGACCAGGCTGGACCCTCAGGATGTGTGTTCCAAAACAAAATTTTACTCTAGACTATCTTCAACAGTTCTCAATTGTCATCAAGCACACTTCCTTTTAGTTACATCCGTGATTTGTCCACAAATCTTAATTCTTTCTCATGATGTCAGAAACTAAGATACCTTTCCTTCTCAGATAGGGAAGGAATGGCTTCCAGAATAGAATGAGGTTCCCTAGCCAGCAATGAGTCTCTCTCTTTTGAAAAGCCAAAACAATACCGGAGGTCACAAATATTCGCAAACTCCAATTCTCTCAGTCCTTTCTGTTCTAGGGTTAGAAAATCGAAGGGGCAGTCTCCAGATGAAATCCTTTCCGCTTTCAACTTTCTTCTCAGATGTCAACTGGATCTTTCTGGTTGAAAGTCACCAAATGCCAGCATAGTGGGGAAAACACCTCTCTTCCCCATTCCTGGGATGGAAGAGTGAGCCAAACTTCCTCCCAAAACCAAAAAGGCAAACAGCATCCACCGAGTGTGAGATGGAATCAGCAGATTTTCTGCTGTCTTATCTTTATTGGCTTTGAGTCACTACCATCCAGCTTCTGAGTGTGAGTTAAAATCAGCAGATCTTCTCTCATTTTATCCTTCCCAGAGCATGGATTTCTCACCCTGCACTAGGACTAGTGTTCCAAGAAAATTTAAAAAATAAAATCCAAAAAACCTTTAACAAAGCATCCTGAGATAACATACTAGCCAGGTTTAGACTAGAAAAGAATAGTCTGACTTCCTATTCTATACAACCAGTATAGTGGGTGTAAGGTCCATAACACTGGAACAGGGAAACAACAAAATATGCTTCTCCTTCAAAAGCTGAACAAAAATACTACAGGGATCTGTCATCCAGCCTGTACTCTGGCAGGCAGAAACCTACTACTGCAACCAGTTTGTGCTGTAATAAGATGGGAGAGTTAGGGTGTATAGCAGTGAATAATGAGATAGACTTAATTGGCATCTCAGAGACATGGTGGAAGGAAGATAACCAATGGAATAGTGCCATACCAGATCGATGAATGACCTAAAATTGTTCAGAAAAGGACTCAAAACATAGCTTTTTAAAGAAGAATATGATTAAAGTCCCAAGGTATAACTATATACCCCAGAGTCTATACTTAGTCTTGTTTGTTTTTTGTCTTAGTATTATATTTTATTATGATTTTATTTGGTTTTAAGTTTTTGTTTATAATGTGTTTATGATATGATTATATTGTGATAACTGTTCATTTTTATGTTACTTTATTATGTATGTTTAGTTGTAAACTGCTTTGATCTCCTTTTTTTTGAACAGCTGTATATAAAAGTTATTAAAATAAATAATACCAGTATAAAAATTATATCACAATGATAGGGAGGAGCAACTTGGTTGTAGTGGTGGTGGTGGTGGGGAGGGGGGGGGGGGTGGCACTTTATGTCCAGGATGGTATAGAGTCCAACAGGATAAGAATTCTGCAAGAGACTAAATGCATAATAGAATCTTTATGGGTAGAAATACCATGTGTGTTGGGAAAGAGTATAGGAATAGGAGAATTCCACCACCCACTTGACAAAAATGATGAGAAGGATGATGAAATGCGAAAAGAAATTAGGAAAGCTACCAAATTGATAGTGCAGTAATAATGGGAGATTTCAATTACCCCAATATTGACTGGGTAAATGTAACATCAGGACATGCTAGAGAGATAAAAATCCTGGATGGAATAAATGATAGCTTTATGGAGCAATTGATTCAGGAACCATTGAGAGAGGGAGCTATTTTAGATCTAATTCTTAGTGGAGTGCAGGATTTGGTGAGAGACGTAATGGTGGTGGGAAGCTTGGCAAGAATGATCATAACATGATCAAATTTGAATTTAATGACTGGAAGAGGGACAATAAATAAATCAATGGCTCTAGCACTAACATTTAAAAAGGGAAACTTTGATAAAATGAGGAAAATAATTAGAAAAAAACTGAAAGGTGCAGCTACAAAGGTTAACAGTGTACAACAGGCATGGATATTGTTAAAAAAATATCATCTTAGAAGCACAGTCCAGCTGTATTCTACATATTAAGAAAGGTGGAAGGAAGGCCAAACAATTGCTGATATGGTTAAAAGGTGAGGTGAAAGAGACTATTTTAGCCAAAAGATCTTTCTTCAAAAACTGGAAGAAGGATCCATCTGAAGAAAACAGCAAAAAGCATAAGCATTTGCAAGTTAATTTTAGATCATTGATAAGACAGGCTAACAGAAAACTTGAAATAAAGTTGGCCATAGAGGCAAAAACTTATAACAAAGACTTCTTTAAATATATCCAAAGCAAGAAGCCTGCAAGGGAGTTGGTTGAACTGTTAGATCAGTGATTCTCAATCGATGTGTCGCAACACACCAGTGTGTCATCAAGATCACGCAGGTGTGTTGCCACACTTCCCATTCCCCCGCTGACCCAGCTGATCCCCCTCCCAAGCAAAATAGGTCTTCCGCCCGGGCTTAAAATGCTGATAAACCAGGTGGAATGCGGCAGGACAGCTGGAGTCAGCGGCACCGGCAGCTCACTTCCCGCCTCGCGGCCTAGAAGAGGAAGTGGTGCGCAGCGGGTGCGTGCACTGGAAGAAGAGACCCTGCTAGTGCGGGCAGCATGGGCCCGAAGAAAAGAAGAGAAGGGCAGCCTGAGGAATGAGCTGCATGGCTCAGAGAAAACCAAAGAATGTCATCAACCTCCGTGGCCGATGGGACTCCTTTCTCCATGAGGGCTGGAAATGAAGTAGGTTGCTGCTGCCTTTAGGGTTAGAAGTGGAGGAGGCTGCTGCTGCCGCTAGTTCAGGGGAGGGGGGGAGGGGGGGAGAGTGGGTGAATGAGCAAGCATGTGTGTTTGAGATCCTGTGTGTGTGTGTGTGTGAATGAGAGAGCATGTATGTGAATGATTGAGAGCCTGTACCTGTGAAAGAGAGCATGTGTGTGACTGAGAGCTGGTTTACGTGAGGGAGCATGAGAATATGTGATTGAGAGATTGTGAGAAAGATAGAGCAGATGTATCTGTGTGTGACTGAGAACTGGTTTAGGTGAGGGAGCATGTGAGTATGTGATTGAGAACCTGTATGTAAATGAGAGAAAGAGAGGGAGCATGTTTGTAAGCATGCGAATGAGAGTCTGTGTGAGAGAAAAAGACAGCATGTATGTGTGTGTGTATAAGCCTGAAAAGATAGACAGCATGTGTGTAAATGTGTAATTAAGAGCCTATATAAGTGAGAGAGAAAAATCACGTGTATATGTGAGTGATTGAGAGCCAGTGTGTGTGAGAGAGAGAGAGAGGAGAAAGTTACAAGCAAACCATCCCTCCTCCTGCTAATTCAAAACAATCTCAGGATATCAAACGTTCCCAGATATGCAGAGCAAAAAATTGTTTGTATCCTTATTATTTTTCATTACTGGGTCTTTGTGTCTGCTATTTTGAAATAATTTATTGGTATCTAGAAATTTTTTATATGAGTTTTTAATTATTGGATATTTCATTCATCCGCTGTTTTGAAATAATCTGTTCTTTTTGTTAGTATGGTTTTACTGCTACTGATTTTATATTTCTTGATTTGTTTTATAAGGATGGGTGATGTTTCTTTTTTCCTTTGTTGAACTGCATACAGAGACTTTGGCTTGTTGCGGTTTCCAATTCAGTTTTTATCTGCATGCTTCTAGTTATGCGTTTTGTGTTGCGGTCCCAGTAGCGGCAGCCACTACTGGGCCTTTACCTCCTTGGTCCCGGCCCGTCTCCGAGGGTCTGCAGCCTGTTTTGCGGCATCCCCGCGGGGGGACGCCACCGAGAAGCCCTGCCTGGACGCCTTCTCCCTAGGTGCGTGCACGCAACCCACGCTTATGAAGGCCTTTTCCCGCCATTGGAAGCTCTGCCCTATCGTTGACGTCAGACGCCGTGGCCTATGTAAGGCCACTGCGGAGCCCAGGACTTTGCCTTGCAATGGGGTTCCTTGCGGTCCTCTGTTGCTCCGTACCCCGGAGTGCGATATTGCGTTAGCGACTCCGTTCCAGCCTGAGACTTGTTTTGCTCCATGCCCAAGTCTTGCTCTTGTCTGGCTTGCTTGTAGTAACCTGTTCTGCTTCAGTTCCAGCTTGGTTCCAGGTTCCAGTAGCCAGTCCTGCTTCAGCTCCCGTCTGGTTCCAGTAGCCAGTCCTGCTTCAGCTCCCATCTGGTTCCAGTAGCCAGTCCTGCTTCAGCTCCCATCTGGTTCCAGTAGCCAGTCCTGCTTCAGCTCCCATCTGGTTCCAGTAGCCAGCCCTGCTTCAGCTCCCGTCTGGTTCCAGTAGCCAGTCCTGCTTCAGCTCCTGTCTGGTTCCAGAGCCAGTCCTGCTTCAGCTACTGTCTGGTTCCAGTAGCCAGTTCTGCTTCAGTTCCTGCTTGCTTCAGTCCTAGCCTGCTTCAGTTCCTGCCTGTCTCCTGATCCCTGCCTGCCTGCTCCAGCTCCAGCTTCCGTGATCTCCTAAGTCCCAGCGGCCGGGCTTCTATGGGCCCCTCCCGGGGGAGTACCGGCTTCCAGGGTGCACCTAAGTCCCAGGGCTGGAGTCCTACGGGCTCCTCCCGGGGGAGTACTGGCTTCCAGGGTGAAGCTCACATCCAGCTCCTGCCTGGTATCCGCCTCCTGACCTGTCTTGCACCAGAGACTATAGTACACCTCTCCCCAGTCTCTCACAGGTCGACCCAAGGGTCCACTAAACAGTTCACTCACAACAGATTGCAAGGCCATGGACCAGGATCCCAGGATCTTCCTGGGCTGACTCTGCAGCTACAACAGCAACAACAGTACCTGGATGTCCTGGCCGGATCCGTTGGGCAATTGGCTGCCCGAATGGATGCCCACGATACCCATTCTTCGCCTGCTGTAGGTTCGAGACCCGAGGATGCAGCCTCACCCGTGACTCAGCTGCCGCCGCCTGCTCGCTACGCTGGAGATGCTAGGATCTGCCGTGGGTTCTTGAACCAGTGTTTCGTGCGTTTCTCGCTATTGCCCCAGAAGTTTCCAAGGAGTTACTGTGTGTGATAAATCTGCAAATAGCAGTGTGTCATGAAACAACCAACTGTTAGCATGGCCAATAACTACACCCCTTTCATTTGTGTGTGAGAGAGAGAGAGAGAGAGATGCTATAATGTCTCCTCCCTAGACAGGTATTTGTATCCCTATGGGAGGCCCACCTAGTGTTACATCTAAAATTAACATAGGTTACCCATTTTTTCATTTCCATTCTCTATAATGCTATAGGGCCTCTTAACATAAAATAACATATGCCATACTGGGTCAGACCAAGGATCGATCAAGCCCAGCATCCTGTTTCCAATAGTGGCCAGCCAAATCACAAATACCTGCCAAGTACCCAAAAATTAAATGAACAAATCCCGAGCTACAAATCCTTATTAATTAATAGCAGTTTATGGACTTCTTCTCTAGGAACTTATCCAAACCTTTTTTAAACCCAGTTACACTAATTGCCTTAACCACATGCTCTGGCAATGAATTCCAGAGCTTAATTATAGGTTGAGAGAAAAATAATTTTCTCCAATTTGTTTTAAATGAGCTACTTGTCCCCTAGTCCTTGTATATCTGAAAAAGCAAATAACTGATTTACATTTACCCATTCAAGTCCTTTCATGATTTTGTAGACCTCTATCATATCCCCCCTCAGCCATCTCTTCTCCAAGCTGAACAGCTCTAACCTTTTTACTCTTCCCTCATAGGGGAGCTGTTCCATTCCCCTTTATCATTTTCATCATCCTTCTCTGTACCTTCTCCATTGTAGCTATATCTTTTTTGAGATGCAGCGACTAGAACTGCACACAGTATTCAAGGTGTGGTTTCACATGGAGCAATACAGAGGCATTATGAGGTCCATCATTTTATTCGCCATTCCCTTCCTAATAATTCCTAACATTCTGTTTGCTTTTTTGACTGCCACAGCACACTGAGCCGACTATTTCAATGTATTATCCACTATGTCGCCTAGATCTCTTTCCTGGGAGGTAACTCCTAATGTGGAACCTAACATCGTGTAACCACAGCAAGGGTTATTGTTCCCTATATCCATCATCTTGTACTTGTCCACATTAAATTTCATCTGCCATTTGGATGCCCAATCTTCCAGTCTCACAAGGTCCTCCTACATTTTATCACAATCTGCTTGAGATTTAACTACTCTGCATAATTTTGTATCATCTGCAAATTTAAGTACCTCACTTGTCGTGTCCCTTTCCAGCTCAGTTATAAATATATTAAAAAGCACCGGTCCTAGTACAGATCCCTGAGCCTCTCTGCTATTTACCTTTTTCCATTGTGAAAACAGACCATTTAATCTTACTCTTTGTTTTCTGTCTTTGAACCAGTTTGCAATCTATGAAAGGACATCGCCTCCTATCCCATGACTTTTTAGTTTTCTTAAAAGCCTCTCATGAGGAACTTTGTTGAATGCCTTCTGAAAATCCAAATACACCACAACTACCAGTTGATATAGCTCAGGGCTTCAGCATATCTTAATTCATCCCTGAGTTCTGTTGCAACTGGTATCCTTTGTTGAATAATAACATGCCCTCCATGCTGCTTTTCAGTTGTAGCACAAATACTGCAAAAGTTTTCTTACAGGTCTCCCTTATTCCTCACAATGTTGTTCTCCTCACCCACTTAAAACTCTTGTTGCTTGATTGCTGTATAGCATCCCTGTCATGATCTCTATACACTCTGGGGATGTACATTTTTTTAAACAAATATGTAAAACAGAGACATATGTTTCATTGATTCAGCTCATTTTTTTCTGAAATGAATGGATGGTGCAACTGAAAATGCTCAAAAATGTTCATTTTAGGATCTATTATAGACTATGGGATAAGGAAAACAGCACATTTTGTCTCTGCTTGTTAGGCAGAGTGGAGTCAGGGTGGGAAGGGGCAATGAAGGCGGAGGACCACTCAGGGTAAAACACTTTTTAAACCAGCGTATCAGAGTGTAACTTCCTGATTTTTTTTTACTTGAAAGAGAAAGCAAAATATTATTTTGAGCAGTCACCCTTTTGTTCAGTCATGTTTGTTGGACTTCAGAAATACAGGCTTTGATTGTGAAACTCTTTCTCAGAGTGAAAAAATAATTTTGGTAAAATATAGAAGATAAAAGGTGAGCTGTTGCCTCTTGTCAACTTGTCTTTGTATTGCTGTGTCAGAGTAGAAAGCATAATCACCCTGTTGACTGTTACAGGATTACTGTATCATTTAACAAGGGTACAAGTGAATCTCTGTAGCACAGATAGATACCTGTTTTACAACCATGGTATAGAACTACAGTGACTCTGTAACTGACATACAAGAATAACAACCTTTTCTTTGGTCTCTGTCTTTTTATATGAAGACTGTTTTTTTTTTTAATAACAAGGCAGCGAATATACAATAAGCTTAAAAACATAAATCAATGCAAGCCCCTAGTTAACAATAGCAGCTATGCCTTCTGTCATAGTGTTTTACCTTTTCTCCCAAGAAAAATAACCCCAATATACCCTAGGGATATCCCCCCTCCTTCCCCCCCCCCCCCCATGCTGTGCCGCTCATAGCATTGAATTATTAAGTACAATCACTCATAAAGGATCACCTGTATATGGGTTATGTCCATAAAAGGAGGATATACATCTTAACCAACACAACAATCATAGGAAGGAGACAGAAACGAAAAAGCAAAGAAAAGTAAAATGCCTTTGAAATTATATCTTCATTCTTCTAGGTGACCACTCCAGGTAGGGGAAACAATTTCTGTGTAACTTCTGATAAAGTGACATAGAAGGCTTGCCATATTTGGCAAAAAAGCTTTTTCTTTTTGTTAGATGCAGGGATATACAAAGAGCCATATTCCTTTTGAAATAAATGTGACATTTGTGCTACCCACAAAGAGCTCTCAGGGGGTACAGATTCGACCCATTTTAAAAGAATACACTTCTTAATAATTAAACATGCTTTAGAAAAAAATACTATGTTGTCATGATTCAACGAGGATTCACCAGTGTCAACATTTAACAAGCAGAAAGCTTGGGACCACTGGATCTGCAGAGAAAACATATTGGACACTAATAAACAAATTTGTTCCCAGAAGGTCTGAACTAAGGAGCAGTCCCATAACGCATGTATGAGAGTAGCCGGGGCCTGTTTGCATTTCAGGCATAAATTGGCAGAAGACAATCTCATGTAAAATGCAGTTTGTGGGGTATAAATCACTCTATGGAAAATCCTCCCTTGCATTTCCCTCAGGGAGACATTATTAGTAATTTTGAAAATAGACATGTAACCATCACGTAGCAATGTGTCATCCAGATCCTCTGATATATCAGATTGCCATTTGTGAGCTAAACTCTCCAAAATTGAATAATTCGCTATATTAAGACAATACTTATACAGTAAGGATAGTGATCCCTGTTTCACCTGGTATAGTTTAAGGAGAAAGAGAAAAGCAGGAGAATCAAGTGGTCCTGTCACCCTTTGTAATAACTGTGGGACAAAGGCGCTTAATTGCGCATATGACAAAAAATTTGCAGATTTCAGACCCATCTGTATTTGCAACTCTTCAAAAGACTTTAGTTTCCCAGAAACAGGGTCCAGCAAGCCCCCCAGTGTCTGGTATTCCCATAAAGGTCTTGATTGTTTATAAATGTGAGCAAACGAGGGGAGTGCTGGGTTATTATAGATTGGGTATTGAGAAGAGAATTGTACTGGCAGTTTCAACACTTTCTGCACTGCAACCCAGACGTGGCGTGTTACAGAAATCAGCTGTGACTTAACACCAAACTTCAGGATATCCCTTTTAGGTAGATGAAGAAGCAACCTGGGGTCTAGCGGGTGGCAAATATCCTGGATTAAGGAATAATCAGTAAACTCCGATGAGCCATTGATCCAGTCCTCAAGAAACCTGAGGTTCGCCGCCCAAGCATAAAGTCTAAAATCGGGCAGGTTCAAACCCCCTTTCTCTTTTGGTGCAGCCAATGTCTTGTATGCCAGGTGTGCTTTCTTACCCTTCCATAAAAAAAAGTGTAAGATCTCTTTGAAGCCGTTTTAAATCTTTCCCCAACAGATAAATAGGCATCATGAGCAATAGATATAACAGCTTGGGTGCGAGTATCATCTTAATCACGGCCACCTGGCCAAGCAACAATAAAGGGAAATGCTGCCAGGCTTCCAACTTCCCATGAATCTTATCTAATAACGGAGGAATGTTAACTCGATACCAGCATTTCGGGTGTCTGTGAATTTGTACACCCAAATATTTAATCTTATCACCCGCCCACTTAACCGGAAAATCTGTCCAGTCAGTTGTCAACTGTCCAGAGATATCTAAAGCTTCTGTCTTATCTAAGTTCAACTTAAAGCCCGACGCCTCCTGATATTCATTAAAAAGAAGTATAGCAACAGGAAGCGATTTCCGAGCATTGGTAAGAAGCAAAAGTAAATCGTCTGCAAAAAGCAAGGTTTTATGGGTGTGATGACCTATCTGAATACCTGTTATATCTGGATGTGATCGAAGAGCTATAGCCAGGGGCTCAACTGTTAAAATAAATAAAAGTGGAGAGAGTGGGCAGCCCTGTCGTGTGCCCCTATACAGTGGAAATGCCTCAGAAAGGGACCCATTCACCATAATCTTAGCTGTAGGGTTACTGTATAATAACATAATATAGGAAAAAAAGTCTCCCTGAATTCCAAACTACCCCAGAACCTGTTGCAAAAATAGCCACTCAACTCTGTCGAATGCTTTTTCGGCGTCGCAGGCCACTAACAAGGGATCTTCCAAGCTACGCTGCCCACAAGCTTCTAAAGCACAAAGAACCCTATGAATATTTACAGTCGCCTGACGGCCCTTTACGAACCCAGCCTGATCCTTTTCCACTAGTTGGGGCAGGATGTTGTTAAGCCTGTTAGCTAAAACCTTCGCATAAATTTTTATGTCTAAGTTTAATAGAGATATCGGCCTATAGGAGCCTGTGGTAAGAGGGTCTCTACCAGGTTTAGGCAAGACTACAATATTAGCAGCTCGCATAGTTTCGGGCATTGACCCTCTTTCCTTCATTTCAACAAATACTTTACTTAAAGCCTGCAAGGCTTCCGCCCTTAAGGCCCTATAGAAAGTGGAATCAAAGCCATCCGGCCCCGGACTCTTGTGCGCCGGAAGAGATTGTATTACCTCTTTCACTTCCTCTTCAGTGATTTCACAGTTTAATTGGAGACGCTGAGTGTCTGAAATCTGAGGACCTGGTCCAGAAACCTGGTTATACATTCTGAAGATGGGTTTTCTGACAAATAAAGCTCCTTGTAATATTGTGAGAAAACATTAGCAATATCAATAGAATTTGTGTGCACCTTTCCTTGATTATCTTTACTAGCTGGTATAAATTTACTTGATTCCTGACTTCTTAAAAGATTTGCCAATGTTTTCCCCGCCTTATTGGCTTGGTGGAACATATGGAACTTGTAATATTGCATAGAGCGTTCCGCCCGTTCGTGGATTAAGTTATTTAATGCCATTTGAGTAGCTTTAAATTCCTCCAACGAGGGATCATTGGCGTAACCCGTAAGCGCTTTTTTTAAATCCTTAAGGGTCTTAGTTAAATTAATAACCTGGGCATCTTGTCTTTTCCTTTTGTGAGACACATAACTAATTATATGGCCCCTCAGAACTGCTTTAGTAGTCTCCCAAAATAGTATAGGCTGGTGAGTATGTTGGCTGTTTACCCCAGCGTATTCTGCCCATTTATCTTGTAAAAATCTGGGGAACTGCTTATCAGAAAAGAGAGACATCGGTAATTGCCACTGCTTCGGCCCAGAAGGCGGTAGGATATCTAAATGTGCCGTCACTGGACAATGATCAGATATTAGTAATTCAGAAATTTTAGCTTTGGAAAATTTTGAAAACAAAGATTCAGATACCAGTAGATAGTCTATTCTGGACCAAGTGCCATGGGCCCTAGCCAAGTGAGTATAATCATGATTCTCAGGGTTCAGAGTTTGCCAAAGATCCAATAATTTCAAATGGGTACATAGGAACGGCAGCCCCTTATTATCACACATGGGCTTTCCTGACTTTCCAGGTTGCCTATCTAAGGCTGGGTCCACAGTGCAATTTAGATCTCCTCCTAGTATTAATGGGTGGTCTCTGAATTTGGAGAGCTGGGCTACCAATTCCAGAAAGAAGGAGTGGTTATATTGGTTGGGAGCATACACCGAAGCAAGTGTCACCGTCATTCCCATCAATATACCATGTACTATGAGATAACGCCCCTTTGAATCTATAATTTGTTTTTTTAGTTGGAAATCAAAAGTCTTGTGTATTAATATTGCAACCCCACAACTCTTGGAAGTGCCTGCAGCCGCAAACACTTGCCCAATGCCCTTTTTTTTAAGTTTACAAATTTCTTTTTGCATTAAATGTGTCTCTTGTAGAAAAATTACCCGGGCATCCAACTTATTTAAGCGGGTGAGAACTTTTTCTCTTTTGATGGGCGTACCGAGACCAGCCACATTCCACGTTATTGTTTCTCCTGCCATCTTGTATTAATCTTATGTAGTGCACAGATATTAAGGGCCACACCAAAGCCTCCCTGCCTATCCAAACGTGGTCCCCCCCATAGTGAGTAAAACCTTAGACGCTTGCTAGACAACGCAATGACTATTATTGAAAAGAAAACATCAAGATCCCTTTGAGTCCCCGAGTGGCACAGCAATCCCTTCCCCCCAAACCTATCCCATCCCTACCCCCCTTCCAAGTCCCCTTCCCAGAAAATATACCTAAGCACCCCTGTAGGGTTGAAACCCCTTTATAGGGATTGGTAATCATCTATTGACGTGTACAGCCGTCTCAACACATTAACTATTAATAACTGGTAGAAAATCCAAGAGAAGAGAAAACAAAAGAAAAAACTCTTCAGTAATAGACCCAAACAGTTCAGACACCCGGAAAACCTGAAAATAAAGTCCACCGGCATCATAGAACAAAGAGCCATGTTGCAAAAGTGTAGAGTCCTACATTGACGCAGTCCAGAAAAAACTGCAACAGGCCGTTGATGCAGTCACTTAGGTTGGGTAAATAAGTGGCTACGTGCCATCAAATGTCCCATTACTGTTCAGGGTTTGCTCCTGCAAACCTCTGATTGAGAACCGGCCATGCAAACAAAAAAATAATAGTAAAAAAAAAAAAAAATTTCCGTCCGGAATCCAGGTAAAAAACGTGAAATATGGGCAATGAGAAAGGGATAACGTCTCATTCATTTGTGGTTGTTGAAGAGTGCGGGAGCTTGTTAATGAATTCGCGAGCAGCCGTGGCATTGTCAAAAGTTTGCTGCCCTCCTTGGTGCCATATTTTCACCTTCGCTGGGTATAGCAGCGAAAATCGAACCTTCTTGGTAACCAGGTCAGAACAGAGCGGGGTGTAGGCTTTCCTTAGTCTGGAAATATGCAAGGAAAAATCTTGAAAAATTAAAATTTTGAGATTCCCATATTTATTATCATACATGGGCTTTCCTGACTTTCCAGGTTGCCTATCTAAGGCTGGGTCCACAGTGCAATTTAGATCTCCTCCTAGTATTAATGGGTCCAGCGGGGGTCCGGGAGTGACCTCCTGCACGCGGGCCGTATTGCCAATCTTCAAAATGGCTCCGGCGCTACCTTTGCCCTCACTATGTCATACGGGCGTCGCCGTGTGCAGGAGGTCGCTCCCGGACCCACGCTGGACTTTTGGCAAGTCTTGTGGGGGGTCAGGAGGCCCCCCCCAAGCTGGCCAAAAGTCCCTGGGGGTCCAGAAGGGGTCCAGGGGCGATCTCCTGCACACGTGACGTCGGGAGCCAGGAACCAAAATGGCGCCGGCGCTACCTTTGCCCTGTCACATGATAAGGGCAAAGGGCCACCGGCGCCATTTCTCAACGCAGCCGTGGCCAGAGAGAGAGGGAGATCGCGTCGGGACCCCCCCACTGGACCCCAGGTAATTTAAAACATTTTGGGGGGGTTCGGGAGGGTGGGGGATTTGTTTTAAAGGTTCGGGGTGGGTTTTAGGGTTTTTTTGGTGTGCCGGTTTTCCCGCCCTCCCCCGATTTACGATTTTTAACGATTTTTAAAAAAAACAAAACACGACGATAAGATTTACCTCCCCCCCAGCCAAAATCGATCGTTAAGACGATCGATCACACGATTCACACCTCATGTCCTCTGGTCCAACACTCTAATTCACTGAAAGGAGAAGCTAGTGTCTAAAGTATGGGAACAGAAGCACCAGAGGCAGAGGGTCAGAGTGGTGACCCTACACAGTACTATCAGGATAAGCAGCACCCTGTCAGCTACCATTTCCTCCCTAATTTTATCCGCCCCTCTCACACCCCCCCCCCCCCTCACACACACATACACACTTACTTTGACCACCATGGAACAGGCTCTTCTGACATGGAACATTGCTATAATGGGCGACAGCAGAGATCAATATTCCCCACCGATTAGGAGACCCATGCACAAATTTACATCTTGTACTATCTTGGGGAACCCATTGAGGATATGGCCACAGACCCTTAGGCTGTATTCTGGTGAGACATGGCCAAGGTTATACATTTCCCTTGCTGCATATCAAGCAGTATGCCTAGTGAATATGTAAGTATTCTCAATGGCAGGGGACATTGTGAATCCTCATCATTCATGGCTGGCACCAGAGCTCATGGAAAGGTTTT
This sequence comes from Rhinatrema bivittatum, assembly GCF_901001135.1. Taxonomy (NCBI): domain Eukaryota; kingdom Metazoa; phylum Chordata; class Amphibia; order Gymnophiona; family Rhinatrematidae; genus Rhinatrema; species Rhinatrema bivittatum. The sequence goes on from NC_042621.1 coordinate 155,851,522, forward strand.
TTTCTTTAAGATATATCTCCTAATACTGGATTTTTCTGAAATTCTGTGTGAGTGGCAGGAGGACTGAATGTACATCTACAGTGAACCAATGCTGCCCATACTTTTTGACCTCAGTGCCTTGCATGCTGTATTGCTGCCAATTGCCAGTCTTGATCCTGCTGCCTAGTCTCCCCCTCCCATACTGCATCTTTCTAGGTTCAGTGCCTTGCTGTATTGTTGTACCACTGTTGCTACTTCGTCTGCTCCTTCTGGGGCTGCTGTGCCCGCTCCTCATACCCTGCCCCTCTCCTGTTTCAGCACCTTCTTGTTTCGTTCTCTCATTGTCACTACCAGACTTGTTCCTGCTACCCAGCCTATCCCTTCCATAATGCTTCTTCTCAGGGGCAGCGAGGATCAAAACTGCAGCCCTGGATGTTCAAGGCCAGGGGATCTTGCAGTGGAGCAACGGGGACTCCTAATTACCAAGAACTCTTCAGAAAATACTAAGTGAAGCCTCTGGAGGTTATCTATTGGACAAGTATTAGGTGTGCTCTACGTTGACGCACCTTTGCACCTTCAACAGTTCATACAAAGTTCACTCCATGTTATACTGTTGCCTGGCCCTATTCTTGCCTTTCCTAATTCCTGTATCCTGCTCCAGTCTTGGTCCTTGGCTATACTACTGCTTCTTGCTCCGGCCTTGGTCTTCGGTCCTTCCTGGTTCCTGCTTCTGCCTGGGAAGCCCTGGCATCCACCTGCATGCAAGGGTTCAACCCATTGGGAACAGCGGCTGCTTCAGGCAGAAGGCAGTGGCTCCAGACCGCCCAGTCTCTCCAAGGCACGCCCCTGCCTAGATTTCATACCTTTTCTTTGTCCCCAGAGAAGTGAGCTGTGATACCTCTTTCCTGGTTCAGCATCATTCTGTGTGGTTCAGCCTGTTCCTCCACCCTGCCTCCCTCATTGCTGTACTGGGGTATTTTGCACCCCCCCGCCCCCAAACAAAAATGAAAAAAGATAAACCTCATCCCATCCTGCCTTTCTTCTAGTTCAGTGCCTTGCTGTGTTTTACTGCCAGTGCTTCCGCTTCAACTTCTTCTGCCCCTGTCATGGTACCAAGGGGAACAACTGACACTGTTGGTACCATTTTGATATTGATGCCTCGCTTTTTGCAGCTTTACCACTTATTCTATGCCTTAAGATGTTGTTGCCATTGTCCTTACCACCATACTTCTCTCTCTATGCCTTGGGTGTTCTTTCCACTGTTGGTACTACTTTGCCCCTCTCACAGTGCCTTAGAATGTTCATTCCACTCATGCCACTGTTGTTGATGCCCTTTGTCCCTCTTTTGCTGGTATGGAGTACTCTTGGTGCCCTTTGCTCCTCTGACATGTTCATGCCACTCTTTTCTTCATTTCTCTGCACCTATGGTTTAGGCTTTTAATGCCAGTGCTCCTGCTGCTTTGCAGTTTGCACCTCTCTTGGGGGCCAATGCAAAACAGTGCACTGAGCCGAGTGCACTGTTTAACCCACAGTTGGATGCACAATTTGGACACACGTCTACAGCCCCTTATGCTATAAGGGGATCAGCACATCCAAAACGCACGTTCAAAACCCCTGGTGAAACCAATAGCGCCCATCACATGCAAATGCATGTTGATGAGTCTATTAGTTATTCAACCCAAATATTAAAAAAAAAAATGTGTGCTCGACCCACCCAGAGCAGGTGTTAATTTCTGAGCACCTCAAAAAGTTGTACAAAAAAGCAGAAAATATTGCTTTTCTGTACATCCTCCAACTTAATATCTTGGTGATATTAGGTTGGAGGAACCAAAAGTTTAAAAGGTTTAAAAATACTTTAAAAAAAGAAGTGCCAGTGGTCAGGTTAGGGAAATAGACACTCAGTTAACAAGCATTCGCTTTCCTGACCCACAGAGAGCTGACCTCTCCTGGGTGCCCGCTGCCAATGTGGCACTAGGGACGAACAATTGACCCTAGCGTCTCCTTGGCAGCGTGACCCCTCATTTAATTATTGCATCACATACCCAGGAGAGGTACTTGGGCATGCATTAGGAAAGTGGGCACTCAACACTGAGCGCCTGCTTTCTACGCTCATTTATTGCATCGGACCTTTGGTGCTTCTCCTCCTGCTGTCTTTAAAGTTCTTTTCAAAGTTCCTTGTGGCAATTACTTGCTGATTATAAGTCTTGCCATGCTGATCTGATTCTTTACACTTACTGTACTTCTTACGATACCTTGAGGTATTCATGCTACAGTTGTTGGTGTTACTTGCCCCTGTTTTGGTACTATGGGGTCTTCTTGTTATTGTTGCTGCTGCTTTGCCCCTGTGATGATAACTTGTGGTGTTCATGCCACCATTTGGCCTGCTTTGCCTCTGTCACTATTTCTTCGGCCTTTGATGCCACTCTTCATGCCACTTTTATTGGAGTACTCTTCCTTCTGCTACTGATCCCTGCCTGCAAGTTTCATTAAACTAGGGTAGAAAACCCCAGTGTTAGAGCCCAAATAAGATGCATTGCTTGCTCTATTGACTTGAAAGGAGAAGAAATGACCAAATGACAAAAATAAACAAATTAAATTTTGGGACCCAAACCAAATGAAATGACTAACTGAACCAAACGAACAGAATGAATGAACTGAACAGAATTTTTTTTTCATGCACATCCCTTCTACACTGATTTCCTGTGAAGTTACACATTCTGTTCAAATTTTTGGCCCTTACTTTCAAAAGTATTTAGTTATTTATTTATTTATTTAATTTGTTTTTGTATACCAACATTCGATCGAGATATCACATCGGTTCACATGTAACTGAACAGTAAATAAGGCAAAGGCTGATTATTTTTACAGTGTAACTTATAGAATAATTTAGATATTACAGAATAACTTAGAAAGGTTAACTTACAGAATAACTTAGAAAAGATAACTTACAAAGTAACTTGAAATTCTAACATTTCAAGAGGTGATTTGGAAACATTTGGAAAAAACATTCAACTATTTGCAGTGACTATTTACGGTTGGGAGCATCTAGGACAGTTGGTTGGGAACTGTATATACCGGTGTGTTAGGGAGGAGGGAGGCTTGCAGGATGGTAACAGAGGGCCTCATTTTCTAAAGTATCACAGGCCTGCGATACTTTAGGGAATGAGGAGCGGGGGGCCAAAACAGGGGGCGGGCCTGTACTAGCCGGCAGCGATCGCACCGTCGCGGTGCGATCGCTGCCAGTTTCGCACCCAATAGCGCCACCATAGAAGGTGTAGCTATTGGGTGCGAACTCGGACGCGAAAATGGCCTTACCTTTTCAGCGTCCACGGTGTCTTCGTGGAGTCGGCCTCGGTGACGCCCCAACTCTCCTCTTCCGGGGCCGACTCCACCCCCATTTTGGTATCACACGCAATAAGGGACTTTTTGCGTGCCAAACGTTCCTTCTTGTGTGCGATCCAGATGGAAAATGAGGCCCAGAGTGACTTAGGGTGGTTGGCATTTTGCAAAATGATGTGGTTTTACAGGGTACAGGGTGTAGGTGGGGGTGGGAAGGTTGGCAGGGAGCTGGCTGATATACTTGTGCCAGAGGAGAGAGAGGTAGCAAGCGTGATGAATTCAATGTTTAGGTGGAGCATTCAATGGGGTTGCGGTCATGGAGGAGAAAGGATTTACTTACATGCATGGGAGGGGGCCTGGGTGAGGGGAGCTACGTTTCTTGTGGGAAGGCTTTCAGGAATCGCCATGTTTTGAGGTGTTTCTTAAAGATTCTTAAAGATTAACATAAATATAGTCTGACATTACCATATATCTCTATTCTTTTCTATCACTATTCTCCTTCTTCACATTCAAGCACTCTCTTCATTATTTCCCCCACCATGTAGGAGTTAGTTATTTCTCTGCCTTCTCTTGATTGGCTATATTGGAATATATTACAGCCTGGAGGATCAAGAAGCACCATTGCTTTATCTCTCCTACTCATAGTAAAAAGAACATCATTTCAAACTTTCATATCTTGGATTTAATTCCTCTGTTTAATTCAATTGTGTCTTATTATCTGTCTTATTATAAGCTTCCTTCTTTGTAATTCATATTATACTGGACAGGGTACTACATGTAAACCAAAATGATAATTTCAGTAGTTTGAGTCTTTAATAGCTTGAGTCCTTTTAAAGAATCTTTCAAGTAAAAAGCAAATGTAGTGTAATTAAGGAACATATCAGAAAGAACAGCTTTAATGGCCTTAACCATTCTGCAAGACATTTTCTATTAATTCTGAAACCCCGATTTTTCATGCTTGCTTTCACATTCAAATATATTATTTTGATTCTAATGTTTACATTACAGTTACTTATTCACCAACATCAGAATTCAAAATTTGACAAATGCAACACATTTTGTTTTACTCACAAAAAGTTAAATTTCTGAAAAAAGTCTCAATGAATGTTTGCAGAAAGAGGTGACTACAAAAATGACTAAAAATCAGCCCGTGGGGCTGGTTCTTTAGTTCAGGTTGTAGTAGTGTGGTAGCAATCTCTGATTCAAATCTGCCATCTGTTGGGGCCATTTGGGTTTGTACATGCTAGGATGCAACTTGCTGAATCCCAGAGAGAGAGGAAGAATAGCGTTTGATACTGTGGCAACCCATGCTACTCACAAAGTGAAACTAATATGTCATAGAGGAGATGTCACTTCAGCCCTAATGGCCAGTCAAGGGTTCTCAGTACTGCCTAGTTTTCTGTCTAGGATTGGGGGAAAAGGGTGATGTTTATTAACAGAGAAAAAGGGAAAATAATGTATATAACTTGTATTTTGTTTAGTTTAATAAAATTTGATATACCACTTTTCAAATAAATCAAAGTGGTTTACTGTTGTGGTCTGGTCCGCAAAGCTTGCGTTCCGGCCCTTACCTCAAGGGTCTTTTCCAGCTGGGAACAAAGTCGAGTCAGGACCTGGGCCATTGCTGGCCTGCCTCTAGGTGCATGCGCGTGGCTGCCCCACGCTTTTCTAGGCAGTTTCCCGCCCGAGGGTGGCTCCGCCCCTGTTCTGACGTCAGATGCCGCGGCCTACTTAGGGTCACCGCGGACACCTGATCAGCGCCTTGCAACAGGGTTCCCTTGGTCCCCCGTTGCCTCGAGCCCCGGAGTCCTCCAGCGCTCTGGCTACTCCGTTCCTGCCTGCCTGCCTGCCGTGCTGGTACTCGCCTTGCTCTTTTGTCCGGGTTCCTGCCTGTCTACAGCCCAAGCCGGGTTCCCACCTGTCTACAGCCCTAGCCGGGTTCCTGCCTGTCTACAGCCCAAACCGGTCTCCTGCCTGTCTACAGCCCAAGCCGGGTTCCTGTCTGCCTCGTCCAAGCCTGGTACTCGCCTGCTTCTACTCCTTTGGCTGTCGTACCTATTCTAGGTCCAGTCCCGAGCCTCGCCTACGGGCTCCTCCCGGGGGGGCCCCGACGTCCAGGGTGAATCTCCTAAGTCCCAGCGGCTGGACTCCCAAGGGCTCCTCCCGGGGGAGTACCAGCTTCCAGGGTGAAACCATCTCCACCTGTCCACCAGAGGTCTGCCTCCCGGCCTGTTCAGTCGAGACCAGTGAAGCCCTTCCCAAGTCTCCTGTAGGCCAGCCCAAGGGTCCACTAGTCCATTGATCACAACAGTTTACAATAAAAAAAAAACCATACATAAAACATGTATTAAAATTACATAAATAAGAATAAATAATCAAATACAGTTAAAAGTAAATTAAAAACAAAATGAATCAATTAAAAGCCTGATTTAATGTATCACAAAGAATCCTCACAGGGTAGTAAACTCTGTGCAGCCTCAATAAGCTTTTTGCTTTGAACTTCTCAGTGGACAATGAGAGTCCATTTCAACAATTCTTACACATTCTTTGCAAATATGCACATTTCATGCCATGATATGCATGAAATTTCAGATATTCATTAAATTTATCATGAGTAAAACTATTCATTAACAATATAGGGGGCTATTTTGAGAGAAGATAGCAAGAGTATAGGGTCTGGGATTACTTTAACCCTGTGGACCTGTAGCAAATATTCAAAGATACATTCCCCATGGAGTTTCTCTTTGAAATGTGAACTGGTGCAAAGTATCCATGGTAAAGTATGCACAGAGATTTTGTGGATTTCAAAATGAAACCCCTATATGTACTTTCCCATTCCTACCCTATCCCCAATCCCAAGCCTTCCCATTTCTGATGCAATCTGTATTGCAGAGGTAAAACAGAAAAAGAAAAAAGACCCTAAGGTCCAATAATGTAACACAAAGATCAGTGCGAATTAAAAAATGATCATTGTGGAAGGACATTTAAGCTATGTTTAAGTTTAGATTTATATATTTCCTTATAAACTGCTAAGTGACTGAATATCTTGTTATACTCAGCAGACGCTAGCTAGCCAGATAAGTCACTTATCAGGCTATCTGGTTAGCCAGATAACTTATGGGTGTGCAGTGGGCAAATTGGAGCACCACTACTTTGTCGAATAAGTTATCTGCTAAGTAGCAATATCCAGCCTTAGCTGGATAACTTATATGGATAAGTTAGACCTGCTCAATAGCAAGTCTAAACTTAGACAGATACAACTTAATCATCTAAGTAGTGCTGGAGGCCAGGTCCCAATGCCAGGACCTTGGCCCAATTCACAGGCCTGATTCTAGGACAGGTCCAAGGGCCAGGTCCTGACACTTGGGCTTCAGCCTAGGCCAGGGCCCGCACCCAGGTCCGATGCTGCAGCCCAGCTCAGAGGTTGGGTCCTGATGCTGCAGCCTCGGCCAAGATACAGGCTTGACATGGTCCTGATGCCTAGGCCTCGTTCCTGGGTCAGGCCCAGGCCCAGAGCCCAAGCCTTGGAGTTCCTTATCATTGTCTTCTTTCCTTGGCTCTTCTTTGCCAACTGATGCCATCTGTTTGGGCCATTGTGCCAGTGTTAATCTGATGCAGCTTCCCCAACATAGTGCGCCATTTTGATGTACAGAAGTTGAATTAGCTGCTGTACATCAAAATGATGCCTTCTGCTGTGGAGGATGTAAAATTAACTCCAGCAAACGGTGTCAATTGGCGAAGAAGAGCCAAAGAAGGAAGTTGCCAAAGAGGAGCTCCGAGGCCTGGGCTCTGGGCCTAGGCCTAACTCAGGGACCTGGCCTCTGGGCTAGGCCATGGCATCAGGCATGGATCTGGGACAAGGCCTTAGTACTGGTACCCAGCCTTGGTCCTGGGTCTGGGTTGAGGCCCTGGTGTCAGGACCCAGCCTTCAGGCTGGGCTGCAGCATCTGGCCTAGGCCCAGGCATTAAGTCCAAGCCTAGAAGTGTGAGCCTTGCGTAGAGCCAAGGTCATCATGACCTATCATGGCCTAGGTCTATGCAAGGCTGAGGCTGAGGCCTGACTTAGGCATTGTGATCAACTGGACCCAATGCTTAGGCTCAGGCTGAAGCCTTGGTCTTGCATAGGATTAGGCCACAGTAGGTTGCTGTGAGCTCAGCCTAGGCCCCACTGAAGGCACTAGCTTAGGTGAAGGCCTAGGCCTCTTCTATGGATCTGCCCTGGACTGGATATGTGGGGGCTGGGGAGGATGGATGGGTGGGGAGCATGGGAGGCTCTGGGAGGGATGGATGGGTGGGGAGCATGGGAGGCTCTGGGAGGTCCTGTTTCTTTTTTTTTCTTCTAGTTTTTTTCAATGTTTATTTCATTTCTTTTTTAAACTAAAGAAACAAAATAAACATTACATGAAACCAAATTCATGGGGCAAAGGCCTCCCAAAACAAAATGAAAAATGAAACAGAATTTTCCCCCTTCCCATCCCTACAATCTATTAGAAACTAAAATGTATAAGGCCTAGTGTGCATGCTAAGCAGATAATTTTCAAAATAACTTATATGCATAAAACTCAGTTTTATACATATAAATGCACTTTAAGCATGTAACTAGGCTTTATAAAATTGCTACAATATATGCCATTGAATTATCAATAGATTGGACATGTATAAGGGCACTTTAAGCACATAAATGGGCTTTTGAAAATTGCTGTGATAGTATGTTACATTTACATGTGCACTGTACTGTATCGGCCTGAAAGAGAGGAGGACAAAGAAGCAATATAGTTCTCTTAGAAGTTAGAAAAAAAATCAGGGAGAATTATCAGGAAAGATGAAGGAAGTCATAGAGAACAGTTAGTGTAAGGGCCTAAACGAAGGAGAAAATTGCCCACTTGATAAAAGGAGGAAAAAAGTCCTTCTATAAATAAATAAGGGAGAGGTGAAAAATTAAAAGAGGAATAAGTAAGATAAAAAGACAAAATATGATTTGTGGAAGATCAGCAAAAGGCAGAATTCTTAAATAAGTTATTTTGTTCAGCATTTATGTAAGGTGACAGACCTAAAGTGAAAAATGGCATGGATAATCGTGAAATAATTTAAAGAACAAACAGCAGAGGAGGCACATGAGGTTTTGAACTACTTACACCAATGAAAGTGGATAAGGTCATGGGACCCAAAGATGTAGATCCAGAATGCTAATAGAGATTAAGAATATGTAGACTTCACCCCTTGCAATTCTGTTCAATTTACACTTTTGAAGACAAAGGAGGTTCCAAGGGATAGGAGAATGGATGTAACTCTAAACAAAAGTAGGGATGAAGAGATGGACAATTGCAAATTCACTAGTCTAACTTCAGTACAGGGCAACACCGAAACAAAACATATAAAAAAAAATAGAGCATCACCTTGTGCTAGATGCAGGATGTAAGGCTACATGGTTTTGCAAAAGGAAGATCCTGTTAGATAAGCTGAAGTTCTTAAATAAAGTGACAAAAGTGATCATCATGGAGATGCAGTAGACATTGCCTATCTGGACTATTCTAAGGTTTTTTACATTGTTTCAAATAGAAAAAAGGAGAGCAATCTGTATGGAATGGGAATAGTCTAAAAAGTTGTACATTGGGTGAGGAACTGGTTGAGTGGCAGGACTTAGAAAACCACTTTCTAAGTCCTGCCACCACGGTAAAAGGAGTGCACTCTAGTAAAGGTAAAGTTACCACTAGTGTGGTACCTCAGTATTCCATATTAGAACCAGTTCTTTTTGATATCTTTATTAATGACATTTCTGAGGAACTGAAGGAAAATAAAATATGCTTGTTTGCAGCTGATACAAAAAGCTGTACTGGAGTAGACTAGAAAATGTGAACAAAATGAAAAGGATTTTGAAACACCTGGAGAAATGGTCAAGGATTTGGAAATGAGCGTTAATGCTAGGGATGCCCTTTTGTTTGTTTCATTTCATTTTGTTCACCATGCACTAAAATATTTAGTATTCCTTAAAATGATAAGCTTGAGCTAAAACATTTTAGTGTATGCTAACAGGGTTTTTAGAGTGCTAAACAAAATGAAACAAAATTTAAATAACAAAAAAGAATAAAAAATAAATTTAAAAAATCCATAAAGAAATGAAAAAAATAACAATTCTTAGGCCAGCCCCATTATGTGCTAAAAAGTATATAATCTATTTATTTAAAATCGATTGTATATCGCATACTCCATAGATTGAAGCAGTTTACAATCAAGACATACATATTAATTAACATACAAATAAAACAAACTAGTTATAAAAATCAATAATTTAACACCTTCTGGAAATATAATACAATCGAGCATTGGTGATGCAAAAATCCATTATCCCCATATCAACTAGAAAGACAAGAACTAGAAACTGTAAAAAATATTTTGGTTCAAACTGGATTTTCAGTTTGGTTTCCTGTTTGATTAGGTTTATTCAGTTTGGATCAAAAGCTCATTTGTTTCCATTAAAATCAATGGGGGTAGCAACGTATTCTATTTTTGACTCTGTTTTTTTCACCCAAATTTATGAACATTTTTATTACATGGGCCCCTAGATGTGTTTATTTGCTTGCATATAGCATATACAAAACCCACCCTTCATAGAAGTCTCTTATCCACAAGCTAGAACTGGAGATGCTTGGGGGTTTTGATTACTTTTGGTGGGGGGTGGGGGTGCTTATTCAGGGCCATCAGCCCCTTTAAGCAATGACCCCAGGAACATCAGAACATGTGTTACTATTTCAATGCTCCTGGGGAGTTTTAGCTAACTTCAAGTCAAATAATGCAGCTTGTGATGTTTTAAGCAAGTTGTATTATTTGATTTGCATTATTTAGGATATTGAGCTGATTAATATGCATTTACACGCTAATAAGTTGATTATAACATGCACATTGCCAAGGCTGAAATAACATGAGATATTTAAAATCCTTTGCATTATCCCCACATTAGGCCATTTACTACATGAAAAACAGAGTTTATTTCATGTTAAATAGCCTACCATGGCTTCTATGTTTCCTGTCATAATTCTTGCTCTGTGTGATAAAGGAAGAGGGAAAGGGAAGTTTTCTTAGTGCAGGTAGTAGGTCAGAAAATCATAAGCTGAACTGGATAATTAGCTAAAGTTTGGGAAATGCAAGAGATAACTGTCTGTGGTCATCAGCTAATCAAAGATGACATAAGAAACTGCAAGGATTGCCAAAAAAACTGTTAGTCTTTCAAAGTGCTGAATTTGTGGTTTTAGTAAGTGAACACTGGAGGCACCATCTAGCTGATAGCAAGTAAAACTCTGCAGAGTTGGAAAAGTTCCAAAATCCTGCATGACAGTGCTGTTTATGATATCATGGAAAGACTTCCTCTGATTGAGCTGGGAAAATTTTTAAGCAACTAAGATATAGTCGCTGAATAGCACACACACATGCGCACACACATACAGCTTTGCATCACTGCAGTAATAACAGCTTTGCATTATTTCAGTAATAAGTTACTTTAATAACATATTTTTACCAGTGTTGTAACAACAGACTGCAATCCAACTTTATAACATTAGTGACCAGACCAAGAGCAATGGATACACAATCGTTGCAGCATCCAGAGTACCAGCAGTATTACTGGATACAGAGAGAGGGAGAGTGGTTCACATGAGAGGACATCAGGATATCTTCTGGGAAAAGACAGTCAGCTTCTGGCAATTCCTAGTTCCAGCTTGTGGGTGAGAAACTTCCATGAGGGGTGGGTTTGTATATGTAGATTTCCTATTCTAAAACAGAGCTGATCACAAACTAAAAGGATAATAATAAGGTTTCTGAGGGTCACAAGTTATTAAAAACTAAGGGGGTTATTTTCTAACCCTATCGCATGAGAAAAGGGACTTTTCGCGTGCGATACCTAGATCAGGGCGGAGTCAGGGCGGCATCAGCACCAGAAGAGGAGGAGTTGGGGCGGAGTCAGGGTGGACGCCATGGAAACTGCTGACGGTGAAAAGGTAAGGCCCCTTATCGCCGCCAGTAGCGCGCCCAATAGCACCACCTTTTACAATGGCACTATTGGGTGCGAAAGCCAGCAGCGATAGTACCGTGGTGGTGCGATCGCTGCCGGCTTTTGCAGGCCCACCCCCCGCTTTGCCCCCCCCTGTTAGCACCGGGATTCACAAACCGGTGCGAAGATAGAAAATCCAGCCCTAACCTTATAGTACATTGCTAAGTCTGAGCTAGACTGGGGTCATTGAGAATGCCATAATGAATAATGTGTGATTATATAACTTATCTGCTATTATGAAATACATTCTCTTTATTGTTAGGAGGCATTTGTTAAGAAACATGGGTGCATTCTTACCTATGTGGGCTTGTTAGATTGATTTTTTTAAATAGTATTTGGTATAAGTTGGGGACCTGAGAGTGGATTGGGTTACTATGGTCAGTCATACCAAACTGGGGAGGAATTTAGGGGGTAAATTAGGACATTTGCTAGGCTTCCTTCCCCCATAGTTTATAGCATCATTGGTGGAATATTTTCATTGTTTTTGACATTCATGTGAAGAGATTTGCTGGGTTATTTTTAACCAGATTTTTGTGAACTGAGGGTGGTGGCAGGGGTGAGGTGGAGATCAATTGAAAATCCTTGACTGTAAAGAACAAGAGTGCATTTTTCAATTACAAACTGTTTATTTAGTAGGACTCAATATAGATATCAATTGGAATGTCTTTTACTTTTTAAAGCTTTAGGATAAATATTGATGAGGATTTTAGTATTATTCACTGTGTGACCAGTACTAATGAAGAGTTTAACTCTGGATGATATGTAATTGGCTGAAATGATGACCATTCTCTGACATATATACATTTTTTCCATATAAAAACGATGAGACTAGTGCTTCAGAAGAAACAAAGATGACGGTGGAAATATACTCCTGATGCAGGGAGGACTCTCTAAACATGGTGCTATATTGGGCTATGGAAAATGAAATGGAAGTAACATTTCTTCAATTTTAAATGGAGGTGATGAGGATAGATGATAATAATTGAGCATGATGGGGATCAAGATACCTGGGGTATAAATTACCCTGTGCTACTTTTATGAAAATCCTCTAAATATTTAAAGAATTATTCTTGTTCATTATTGCCTGATACTGGAATAAGTTTTGAAACCTATGAGGTGAATTTTAGAAAGTTGCTCATGCAAAAAGGCCCATATACGTGAGTATATGGGCCAAGTGCACATAACTCTTATTTTAAAGCAGCAAATTATATGCGTGTGCCTGAGCAACAGAACATGAGAGGGACAGATTTTGAGCAGGTCAAGGGTGGTTTGTGGTGGGGCCAACATTTATGTGCAATATGCATAAATCCTGATTTTCAAACTGGAGCATGCAGCATGCTTAGGGCTGTTACCTGCTCATATTTACTTCTGCTTTTATCAGGCGTAAGTCTGAATAAAACTCATTATAGCCAAAAGCTGACTGGGTGAGGAGTCTGGATACCCTGGGGAGAGTGCAAGCTGAGGAACCAGAGATGTCTTGATGATCTAGGGATAGACTGGGCAAAATGGTGGATTACTTGATTAAACTGGTAATTTCTTTCATGTGCGCATGTATGTGCATGTCCACATACATGTATGCAATGTATATGGGCGCACACACTCATTTTAAAGTTACCATCCTTATGTGGATGCACCCATATAAAGCCATTCAGCATCAAGCCTCTAAACACCCATGGTGCACTTTGGCTTGATAACACAACAAAGTAAAGGTAATGACAATTATGCAAATATCATTACCAAGCTTATCCAATGCTTTATGTACTTACTGCATCTCTGACAGTCCCTTGGGGTCTGATACCACAGCATTTGCTGTGTCGCTCTGCATTCTGTGACTTGGGGTTTTGATGCCACATTTCTTGCTGCCTTCTCCAGCAATCAATGTCTTTGAATGCAATTCAAAATGCTGTCACAAGATTACCCACCAACCCACAGAAGTGTGAACATATTACCCCAGTTCTGAAAAGTTTGCTTTGGCTTCCCATTGAACATCAGATCCAATATAAACATGCCTTAATGGTCCATAATCTAATAGATCATGTGAACTCACCCTGTATCTACAGCTCCCTTAAATTTTATGTACCATCGAGAACACTTAGGTCATCTTTCCAATCTTTATTCGAAATTCCCTCCACTCAAACAGTGAGATTATCATCAACATGTGAGAAATCATTTTTATTGGCTGGACCGACACTCAGGAACTCTCTCCCACAATATATACAGCTCTTTACAATTAAAAAAGATTTCAAAACAGCTTTAAAAACATATTTTTCACAATTGCTTTCTCTTCTATAGCTTCTTAAATTCTCCCTCAATCAGGCAGTTGCCTTACAGAATTAAAGGATCTCTCTCCTTTCCTCTACAATCCTGTACAGATAAGGCTAGACTCCAATCAGATTGTAACATCATAAGATTATTGTTTACTAAGTCTTAATGTTGTCATTTGTCTTATGCAGATTATGTATCTGTTTACTTGCTTGAATCCTAGTCACATGGTAACCTGCCCCGAACATTGGAGGGCGTGGGCCAAAAATAATTTTAAATAAATAAATATATTCAAGGCAATCTAATGTTCCATCCTGACACAGAATGGGAATAAAGCTTTAGTGAATCAAGCCCTTAGTGCCTTTGGGTGATTTTTCTTCTGCTTCTGCTGCCTTCTAAGCTATTTATTGACTAGTGATCTGATATATAGTCTTCCATGGAGTATACTACCCATTTTAGGCTGCTTTCCCGAAAAACCTTCCAGGGACCAGTATGAAATAAAACCATATCTGCATGTCATTTTTTCCTCCATGTTTACATGCCTGAGATCAAAGCTATTTTTAATTTTTTTTTTTGTACATAAGAATGTGTTTTTGGATAGGTAATATTTATTTAGCATATTAAGAAGAATATTAGGGGTTCTATTATTCCTGGAGAAACAGTGATACCTTTTTAAAAGACCAGCCAATCAATATTGCACCACTTCCCTTATCATGGTTCCTTGGGTTGTTCATGACTGTTTTTATGCCACTTTTGTTGGTGCTTTCCCCCTTCTTGCAATGCCTTGGGGTGTCAATTTTATCTCCATTCCTGCTTCCCTGGTCCTTAGTGCCTTGGAATGCTGATGCCACTGCTTGTGCTACTCTGCACCTTAGGGTATAGATTGCCCCCATTCCTGCTGCTTTTTTTTCTCTTGGTGCACCTCTTCCCTGGGTCCTCCCTTCAATCAATGCTTTGGAATGTTCGACAGCTGCTTAGTCTTGACCTTCACTCTGTGTCTTGACAGGTTGATGCCACTGCTCCTGCTATCCTGCTCCTCTCTCCACTAAAAAAAAAATCGGCAATCAGCGCAAGCATGGTAAAGATAAAGTCAGTCTTCAAATGTGATCCCTCAGCCCATTCCTGTGATCCCTCAGTCCATTCCTTGCTTGATGCCATAATGAAACTGTCAGGATCTCTTCTTATCTCCAGAAATTCCTCTGGCTTTGCCCTGCACAAGATGGCAAGTTTACCATTATTTGACTACAAGATGATTTGACTGGTCCTTTTCCCTTATACCCAGGTACAGCAACTGATTAACGTGTCAGAACCATTGCAGACCTTTTTCAGAGTTTCCTATGGCTTCAGATGATGCTTTCCCCCTTTCTTGGTGCTTTGGGGTATTCATACCACTGTTGGTGCTGCTTTGCCGCTCTCATGGGGCCTTGAAGTATTCATGTCACTGTTGATGCATTTTTGGTCCACTCATGGACTGTTCATGCCATTGCTGATGCTGGTTGGAGGAGAAGTCCATTACCTGCTATTAAATTCACTTAGAGAATAGCCACTGCCATTAGCAATGGTAACATGGAATAGACTTAGTTTTTGTGTACTTGCCAGGTTCTTATGGCCTGGATTGGCCACTGTTGGAAACAGGATGCTGGGCTTGATGGACCCTTGGTCTGACACAGTATGGCATTTTCTTATGTTCTTATGTTTTTCCCCTCTTATGGTGCCTTGGGGTCTTCCTGCCACCTTTTGTGCTGCTTAGCCTCTCTCACAGTGCCTTGAGATGTTCTTGTCACTGTTGATGATGCTTTGCCCCCCTCTCCCCCCCCCCCCCCCCCATTGTACCTTGGAGTTCTCCTGTCAAGGTTGATACTGCTTTACTTCGCTCATGGGGCCTTGGGATATTCATGACACTGTTCATTCTCTTTTGCCACTTTCATGGTTCCTTGGTATGTTAGAGCTGCTTTGCTTCTTTCATGATACCTTGAAATGTTTTTGTCTCTGGGTTGCCTTGCCCCTCTCATTGTGACTTGGGGTTTTCCTGCCATTGTTGGTGTTGCTTTTGCCTCTCTTCTGGTGTCTTGAGCTGTTCATGCTTCTGTTTGGACTGCTTACACTGTCTTGGTGTGCTCATGCCACTGTTGTTAATGTTCTTTATTCTTCTTTGGCGCCCTGGGATTTTCATGCCATTGTTGTTGGTGCCCTGTACTCCTGTTTTGGAGGGTTATTTACTAAGCATTTTTCCCATTGACACAAAATGGGAGAACATCTTTAGTAAATGCCTTGGTGCCCTTAGGCTGTTCATGATTTACCCCTTTCACTGTTTCTTGGGTTGTTCCTGCCTCAGTTGGTGCTGCTTTTCCCCTCTTGTGATGTTTTGAGGTGTTTAGGCTTATATTGTGTCTGCATTGCCCTTCTTTAATCGCCTTGAGGTGTTCATGCCATTATGTCTCCTCTTTTGGAATTCATGCCACTTTTGTTTGGTGCTGCTCATGCCACTTTTGTTTGGTGCTGTTTACCCTTCTTTTTTTGCCTTGGGGTGTTCAGGCCATTGTTTATGTTGCTTTGCCTTTCTCACTATGCCTTGAGGTATTCCTGTCACTGTTGGTGCTGCTATGTCACTATATTGGTGCCTCGGGATGTTCCTGCCTCTATTGGTGCTGCTATGTCACTATATTGGTGCCTCGGGATGTTCCTGCCACTGTTGGTGCTGCTATGTCACTTTATTGGTGCCTCGGGATGTTCCTGCCACTGTTGGTGCTGCTATGTCACTATATTGGTGCCTCGGGATGTTCCTGCCACTGTTGGAGCTGCTATGTCACTATATTGGTGCCTCGGGATGTTCCTGCCACTGTTGGAGCTGCTATGTCACTATATTGGTGAATCGGGATGTTCCTGCCACTGTTGGTGCTGCTATGTCACTATATTGGTGCCTCGGGATGTTCCTGCCACTATTGGTGCTGCTATGTCACTATATTGGTGCCTCGGGATGTTCCTGCCACTGTTGGTACTGCTATGTCACTATATTGGTGCCGCGGGATGTTCCTGCCTCTATTGGTGCTGCTATGTCACTATATTGGTGCCTCAGGATGTTCCTGCCTCTATTGGTGCTGCTATGTCACTATATTGGTGCCTCGGGATGTTCCTGCCACTGTTGGTGCTGCTATGTCACTATATTGGTGCCTCGGGATGTTCCTGCCTCTATTGGTGCTGCTATGTCACTATATTGGTGCCTTGGGATGTTCCTGCCACTATTGGTGCTGCTATGTCACTATATTGGTGCCTCGGGATGTTCCTGCCACTGTTGGTGCTGCTATGTCACTATATTGGTGCCTCGGGATGTTCCTGCCTCTATTGGTGCTGCTATGTCACTATATTGGTGCCTCGGGATGTTCCTGCCACTATTGGTGCTGCTATGTCACTATATTGGTGCCTCGGGATGTTCCTGCCACTGTTGGTGCTGCTTTGCCCCCCCTCATGGTCCTTGAACTGTTCATGACCCGACTGGTGTCACTTTTCCACACTTTTTGTGTTTTGTGGTATTGTTCCTTCTGTTGCTGATACCTGCCTGCAAGTTTCATTAAATTTGGATAGAACATGCCAATGTTAAGAGTGCAAAATAAGATACATTGCTTCCCCTATTGACTTTAATGGAAATGAATTAAATTATGTAAAATGCATGAATTAAATTGGGAATTGAAATGAACAAATCAAATTACAATGTGAAACAAACTAAAATAATGAACCAAATGTTTATCCTTGCATATCCCTAGATGGTAATAATTATTTTTTCAGTATGTGGATCTTATTTTCCCGCATTATTTTCTATAAAAATGGAGGTAACACATATTTTTAAAACTGCAAATGAGATAGTAGAGAAAGAAATGTGGGAAACCTTGTCTGGGTTCTAGCCCTTAAATCACATTTATATGATGACCTAGCAGGCTCTTGTCTTTCTCTATAGGGGCCTGATGTCACCAGGCAACTTTGCCCGTTCTGATAGGGATTATGAACCCCTTTCACTGGGAAATGAGGAAGCCAATACATTCTAAGACCTATTCTTATCCTACTTGGGCTATTCAGGCTCTGCTCCAGGTCTGAATAATGTCTATTTTTATTTTCCTGCCTAACCGAATAGCTATTCACCTTCATACCCTTTCCAGACTCGAAATGTATGAATCAATCCGGAGAGTTAAAAGATTCATTTTCATAATTTTGTAAACATTCTTTTGGGCAAGAAGTAACTTTTTAGGAAGCAGGCAAACATGACAGATGGGACACAGCATGGAGGAAAAGAAAACATGATGCAAAACCAAAAACCAAAAATGATAATTAAAGTGTTACAAAACAAAGTCTTTACAGAATAACAACACATGTTACACCTAGCACCTAATGGTATAAATCAGATATTTTCATTGGATTGCAAATTGTTATTCTCCTTTATATACTCGCTGAGGTAGATCTTAAATAAGTACGCGCGCGCGTACTTTTGTTCGCGCAACCGGCGCAAACAAAAGTACTCCGGATTTTATAAGATACGCGCGTAGCCACGCGTCTTATAAAATCCGGGGTTGGCGCGTGCAAGGCTGTGCAAAATCAGCAGCCTGCGCACGCCGAGCCGCGCAGCCTGCCTCCGTTCCCTCCGAGGCCGCTCCGAAATCGGAGAGGCCTCGGAGGGAACTTTCCTTCTGCGTCCCCCCACCTTCCCTTCCCCTATCTACCCCACCCCCTAGCCCTACCTAAATCCCCCCCTACCTTTGTTGTGCAAGTTACGCCTGCCGCCTCGGCATCCCCTGGCACAGGCCGCAGTGCCGGGGGACTCAGCACCGCCCTCTCGGCCCGCCCCCGAACCGTCACCATGCCCCCAGACCCGCCCCGGACTGCCCCCTGACCCCAGACACACCCCTGGACACGCCTCTCCCACCCCTTTTATGAAGCCCCGGGACTTACGCGCATCTCGGGGCTTTGTGCGTGCCGGCGGCCTATACAAAATAGGCACGCCCTTGCGTGAGTGCCCTGTGCGCGTAAATCCGTGTAGGGCTTTTAAAATCTAGCCCACTGGGAATAATAAACATAGGGTTATTTTCTTCGGTTGTGCTCAGGAAATTGTGAAATTCTATGAGGTGTTTATTCTAGTGCTCAGAAAGGTTTGTTAAATGGAAAGATAGGAAACTCAATTGAGTAATAATATTAATTTTGATTTATATAATGTTCTTTATTCAAACAATACCATAAAATGAGTTGTGCATTAATGTTTCAGAAACATGCCTAATACATGAAACATAACATAACAGTTTGTACTTTACATCCCTTGTTAACCCTCAATTTCCCTATAACCTATTTTGTAAACCATTATGATGGCGTTATTTTGACGTTTCCGAATGACGGTATATAAAATTCATAACATAAGTAAATAAATAAATAAATAAATAAATATTTAATATACATATTGTCGCCCATATGACATAGTGAGGGCAAAGGTAGCGCCGGCACCATTTTGAAGATTGGCAATACGGCCCGCGTGCAGGAGGTTGCTCCCGGACCTCCGCTGGACTTTTGGCAAGTCTTGTGGGGGTCAGGAGGCCCCCCCCAAGCTGGCCAAAAGTCCCTGGGGGTCCAGCGGGGGTCCGGGGGCGATCTCCTGCACGCGTGATGTCGGGAGCCAGGAACCAAAATGGCGCCGGCGCTACCTTTGCCCTGTCACATGATAAGAGCAAAGGGTCACCGGCGCCATTTCTCAACACAGCCGTGGCCAGAGAGAGAGGGAGATCGCGCCGGGAGCCCCCCACTGTACCCCAGGTAATTTAAAACATTTTGGGGGGGTTCGGGAGGGTAGGGGATTTGTTTTAAAGGTCCGGGGTGGGTTTTAGGGTTTTTTTGGTGTGCCGGTTTTCCCGCGTCCTATTTAACGATACAATACAAATGCCCCTGACGATAAATCGGGGGCATTTGTATTGTATTGTGCACTCAAACGATTTTGGACGATTTTAAAATTATCTGACGATAATTTTAATCATTCAAAAACGATTCACATCCCTAGTTACCAGGCCTGAAGCATAACTACTCTTAATGGTAGCAGGAAACACTGGTATAGACTCACTGGCAGCTTGGAACAGGATCGATTAAACATGGATGGTTAAGAATTTTCGACTGGGAGGCCCAGGAGCCCTCAGACCATGCATCTGCTTTCCTCTAGCACATCACATAACAGCAAATGCTATTTCTTTTTAATTTGCTATTCCCCAAATCCGAAATTTATTTATTTATTTATTTAAAAGTATTTATATACCGCTTTTCAAGACAGGGTATCTTGTCAAAACGGTTTACAATAAAATAAAAGTAAAAATAAGTAAATGAAAGAAACTAAAAAAAATACTATAAAAATACATAAAACTGATATATACCTTATAGGTAAAAATAAAAATATTTAACAAAAATGACTATTAATGGAGCTGGGCCTAATTCAAGTTAAAATCAAGAGGGTAGCGGTTTGGGGGAGGGGGGATTTGAAGTAAAGGAAAAAATAAAAATAAAGATATGGGAATTGAGCGATTACTAAGTTGTGGAGTGATGTTGAGTTGTTTGTGGAGAAGTATTGAATGCCAATTGGAAAAAATGTGTTTTTAATGATTTTTTGAATTGTTGGGGGTTGGATATTAGACGAAGAGGGTTGGGTAGTGAGTTCCAGAGAAGAGGGCCTGCCACTGAGAAGGCCCTTTTCCTGGTGATGTCTAGTCTAGCCTGTCGGGGAGAAGGAGTGTCAAGTAGATTTTGGGTGAGAGATCTTAGATGTCTTACTGGTTTATAGATACGGAGTAATGAGCAAAGCCAAGTAGAAGATGAGTTATTTATTAGACCGTGAATGATAGTAAGGATTTTATATTTTATTCTGTACTTTATGGGTAACCAATGAAGAGATTGAAGGATAGGTGTAATATGATTTCGAATAGAAATACCTGATAAAATGCGAGCTGCACTGTTTTGAATAATTTGTAAGGGATGAATTATAGAGTCGGGGAGTCCTATATAGAGAGCGTTGCAGTAATCTAAGCCAGAAAAAATTAAAGATTGGAGAATAGTTCGGAAATCTTGGTGAAAAAGAAGAGGACGGAGACGTTTAAGGAGCTGTAACTTATAAAAGGATTTTTTTGTTATAGAGGAGATGTGTTGTTTCATTGATAGATCTGAATTTATGATGACACCTAGATTTGTAGCGAATTGTGTAATGGGAATAGGTGATCCGTTTATAGACCAGTATGAGGGTGGGCCTATAGAAGTGTCTGAGATGGATGTTAGATGAACAATTTCAGTCTTGGAAGGGTTCAATTTTAGACGGTTGTGAGAAAGCCAGGAGTTGATGGTAGACAAGTAAAGAGAGACCATAGATAATGTATTAGACCAGGATGTTTTGTAGGGTACTAGGAACTGAATGTCGTCTGCATAGATTTTGAATTGTAGGTTGAGTGATGAGAGAATATAACAGAGGGGCAGGAGGTATATATTAAATAATATAGGAGACAGTGAAGAACCTTGTGGAACACCTGATGGAATTGTATAAGATTCGGAGGAATGATGATTAAAGTTAACTTGTTGGGGACGGTTTGTAAGAAAGGAAGTGAACCAGTTTAAGACTGTACCTGTGATGCCAATGGATTTGAGACCGGAAATAAGTATGTGATGATCTACAGTGTCAAAGGCTGCAGAGATATCTAAGAAAACGATGATATAGTCAGTGTAAGAGTCAAAAGCACGGAATAGAGTGTCAAAAGATGCTAAAAGAAGAGTTTCTGTAGAATGTCCTTTTCTAAAGCCGTGTTGGTTGATGTGGAGAATATTATTATCTGAAAGAAATTCGGTTAGTTGGCGAAGAACTGCAGATTCAATTACTTTGGCTAAAGAGGTGAGTGTAGCAATAGGTCTATAGTTGTTAAGATCTGTTACATCTTTTGTTTTCGATTTCAAGATAGGTAAAATAGAAGTCTTTTTTAACTTATTTGGAAAATGGCCTGTTTCTAGGGATTGGTTAACTAAAGAACAGAGAAAAGTACTGGCATGTGGGCCAAGAGCTTTAAAGAAGGCACCTGAACATGGATTTTCAGGAGAGTTAGATGGTTTCTGCTTGTTAATTATGGTAAGTAGGGTATCTTCAGATATGGGAAAAAATTCAGACCACTGTTCAGTGATGTCTTTGATGGCCATTGAGGGGTAAGGTAGTTGAGAGAGTTCTTTGGAAATGTTTGTTACTTTAGTTTTAAAGTGGGTAGCAATTTTATTGCAGAAAGTATCGTCAAATTCTGTGAAGTTGTTACTTTGAGAAGTAGTTAACTGTTTTACGATGTTAAATAGCATATTAGGATTTCCATTAGCTTTGGAGATTTTGTGTGCATAATAATGTTTCTTAGCTTTATCTATTTCTTTATTATAACGACGGAGTGTGGAATAATAGGCATTTTTTGTTTCAGAGGTTTGATTGCATCGCCATTTACGTTCAAGTTTTCTTAGAAGTGTTTTGAAGGTTTGTAGGGATTTTGTATACCAGGGGGAGGATGCTTTCTTTTTGTTATTGTTAGGGAAAATTTGTTTGAGGGGGGCAATGGTATCTAAAGTAGATGAGATAATATGGTTCCATTTTTCTACTGAATCTTCTATGGTGTCTGAGATGGTGTGAGGTAGGGTGGGCGATATGGCTTCTATGAAAGAGTCTGTACTAATGAATTTTCTTTTGAATATCTTGGTATGTTTCTCCGATCTTTGTTTATTGTGATGTATATTAAGAGAAAAGTTAATTTTGTAATGGTCAGACCAAGGTATAGGTGTTATTGTAATATCATCCCAGACGGGGGTGGCAAAGAGAGAATTAAAAAATATTAAGTCTAGTATTTGGCCTTATATTTGTGTTTTCAAAGTTATTTGAATTTTCATTAAAATATTGTAAAAGAAAATCTAATTACAGTTCTTTAGCAAATATCTGGAGAGTATATATAATGTTTTTTGTTTTTGTTTTTTTTTAATCTTATCCTCTCTTCAAGAAACATTGGGAATATAAAGTGAGATAAAATAGCATGACTTTCTGTAACATTTTGTGTGTGTATTTTGGATTAAATGCTACAGCTACCTTTTCTTCCTATGTGACACCTAATATTCAAAAAAGGCAATTTCTAATGGTATCCTGTGAAAGACTGTACAGGTAAAAGTGAAAGGAACCCAGTAAGACATAATCTAAGACCTGCATTACTTGTTTTACAACAATTGCTTTCCCTCTACCTTCCTTGGCTGGGACAGCACTTAACTTTAGATGGGATCACACTGATAAACAAGGAATGATTAGCTATTATGATAAATGATCATAACTTCCCATTAATAGTCTTCCTGCTGTGTCATACTTTATAATGCTTCATGTTCTCATAACATGAATGTCTCTGACACAAAGCAACTATTTGCATTCTCAGACTCTGAAATGAAAGGATGAGTACTCTGAAGCACATTATATAGACACTAAACTTCACATAAAACTGTTAAACCTTTTCCCCCCCAGTGCTTAGAAATAAAATCTGGATGATTTACAGGTTCTACAAATCTTGCTTGAGCCAGGTCAATAAAAAGGGTGCACAAAATTAAAGGTTAACAAATAAAAACAAAACCATATATATGTGATCGTGA